>NW_025537739.1:0-28299 GCF_020615455.1 Coregonus clupeaformis | reverse complement strand
TGAGCCACTCCTTTGTTGCCTTGGCCATGTGTTTTGTGTTTTGGGTCATTGTCATGCTGGAATACCTGGGATCCACGACCCATTTTCAATGCCCTGGCTGAGGGAAGCGAGGTTCTCACCGGCGATATTTGATGGTACATGGCCCCGCTCCACTGTTATCTGATGCTGTGAAGTTGTCCTGTCCCCTTTAGCAGAAAAACACCCCAAAAGACATAATGTTTCCACCTCCCATGTTTGACGGTGGGGATGGTGTTTTGGGGTCATAGGCAGCATTCCTCCTCCTCCAAACACGGCGGTAGCTGAGTTGATGGCAAAGAGCTCTGGATTTTGGTCTCATCTGACCACAACACTTTCACCCAGTTCTCCTCTGAATCATTCAGATGTTCATTGGCAAACTTCAGACGGCCCTGTATATGTGCCTTCTTGAGCAGGGGGACCTTGCGGGCACCTGCAGGATTTCAGTCCTTCACGGTGTAGTGTGTTACCAATTGTTTTCTTGGTGACTATGGTCCCAGCTGCCTTGAGATCATTGACAAGATCCTCCCGTAGTAGTTCTGGGCTGATTCCTCACCGTTCTCATGATCATTGCAACTCCACGAGGTGAGATCTTGCACGGAGCCCCAGGCCGAGGGAGATCAGTTATTTGTGTTTCTTCCATTTGCGCACAACCGCACCAACTGTTGTCACCTTCACTAAGCTGCTTGGCGATGGTCTTGCAGCCCATTCCAGCCTTGTATAGGTCTACAATCTTGTCCCTGACATCCTTGGAGAGCTCTTTGGTCTTGGCCATGGTAGGAGAGTTTGGAATCTGATTGGATTGATTGTTTTTGTGGAAGGTGTGTTTATACAGGTAACAAACCGAGATTAGGAGCACTCCCTTTAAGAGTGTGCTCCTAATCTCAACTCGTTACCTGTATAAAAGACACCTGGGAGCCAGAAATCTTTGATTGAGAGGGGGTCAAATACTTATTTCCCTAATTAAAGTGTGAGGGCGCAGCTTCTGTGGCGCAGTGGTCTAAGGCACTGCATCGCAGTGCTAACTGTGCCACTAGAGATCCTGGTTCGAATCCAGGCTCTGTCGCAGCCGGCCGCGACCGGTAGACTCATGGGCGGTGCACAATTGGCCCAGCGTCGTCCAGGGTAGGGGAGGGAATGGCCGGCAGGGATGTAGCTCAGTTGATAGAGCATGGCGTTTGCAACGCCAGGGTTGTGGGTTCGATTCCCACGGGGGGCCAGTATTAAAATATATATATATATATATATATATATATGTATTCACTAACTGTAAGTCGCTCTGGATAAGAGTGTCTGCTAAATAACTAAAATGTAAATGTTAAATTAAAATGCAAATCAATTCATAACATTTTTCTTAGGTGAGAACCTCCTTCCCTCAGCCAGGGCATTGAAAATGGGTCGTGGATTGGTATTTCAGCATGACAATGACCCAAAACACACGGCCAAGGCAATAAAGGAGTGGCTCAAAGAAGAAGCACATTAAGGTCCTGGAGTGGCCTAGCCAGTCTCCAGACCTTAATCCCATAGAAAATCTGTGGAGGGAGCTGAAGGTTCGAGTTGCCAAACGTCAGCCTCGAAACCTTAATGACTTGGAGAAGATCTGCAAAGAGGAGTGGGACAAAATCCCTCCTGAGATGTGTGCAAACCTGGTGGCCAACTACAAGAAACGTCTGACCTCTGTGATTGCCAACAAGGGTTTTGCCACCAAGTACTACGTCATGTTTTGCAGAGGGGTCAAATACTTATTTCCCTCAATAAAATGCAAATCAATTAATAACATTTTTGACATGCATTTTTCTGGATTTTTTTGTTGTTATTCTGTCTCTCACTGTTCAAAATAAACCTACCATTAAAATTATAGACTGAGCATTTCTTTGTCAGTGGGCAAACGTACAAAATCAGCAGGGGATCAAATACTTTTTTCCCTCACTGTAGTCTTATTTAGGCTTGCCATAACAAAAGGGTTGAATACGTATTGACTCAAGACATTTCAGCTTTTCATTTTTTATTAATTTGTAAACATTTCTAAAAACATAATTCCACTTTGACATTATGGGGTGTTGTGTGTAGATCAGTGACACAAAATCTCTATTTAATCCATTTTAAATTCAGGCTGTAACACAACAAAAAGTGGAAAGGGGTGTGAATACTTTCTGAAGGCACCGTAGCTCCCCACTCATGCTGCACAGACATTAACACATTTTAATAATGTAGAAATGTTAAAACTGTACATTACTGTTCGCAAAACAATGTCAATACAGGCTAGAACACTTTTACAATGCAAGACGATACCGGTAGCTTCCAGCTTTAATTGTAGGCTAACTTCACTTGCTGAAGCAACAGCAATTCACTACTTTGTGTGTGAACCATAAAATATTCTGATTTCAAAACTGATTGTCACCAAAAACGTTTAATTCACTTTGTCTCCCTCACCACCAAAGCCTCATTCACTTCTTCGTCTCCCTCGCCTCCCATCTGGTTTCCACTAGATTCCATAGCCACAAAGTCAGATTCCACAGCCCCATTCTGCCTCCAAATGATGTCATTACTTTCTTAAAGAGACAGCGCACACTTTTATAAAATAAGCTTCTTCTATGCAAATGTTGTTGATCAGTACAATGAAATAATGTTCTCCTAGCAGTTGCCAATAAAATTGGTTGGGCGGTTCTACTAAGCTATATGGAATTGTTTTAAGAAGTTCATACCAAAGAGAATTTTGCTATATATATTGAATAACAAATTCACTACATGGAACAACAGAAAATTAAAAGGATGTTTGTTCTGAAGTGTCTGTCCTATATCTGAGAGATTTAAGAAAGATCAGGAAACATTTGTTATTTATTTTTTACATGTATTTAACCTCTTATTTTTGGCACTAAACAGTCTAAGCACTGTCTAAGTGTCACGATCGTCTGAGGAAACGGACCAATACGCAGCGCGTGGAGTGAACATGATGACTTTATTTAAATAAAAGCAACCACGAAAACAACAAACAAATGACGATAGTGAAGTCCTACAGTGACTATGACTGAACCTGGAACAAAAACCCACAAAACCCAGGTGAAACCACACAGTTTAAATATGGCTCCCAATCAGAGATAACGAGCCGACAGCTGACACTCGTTACCTCCGATTGGGAGTCATATGACTAATCAACAACAAAACCAAACATAGAAATGAACAACTAGATCCAACATAGAAATACACCCTAAATGAAAATAACAACCCTGGCTCAACAATCAAAGTCCATGGAGCCAGAGTGTCACAGTACCCCCTAAAGGTGCGAACTCCGGGCGCACCAGCATACAGTCTGGGGAGGGTCTGGGTGGGCGTCTGTCCATGGTGGCGGCTCTGGCCCAGGTCGTGGTCCCCACCCCACCTTAGTCACTATCCGCTTCCCGTAGCCCCCTCCACATGACCACCCCCAACTAAACCCCACTGGATTAAGGGGCGGCACTCGGACTAAGGGGCAGCACCGGACTAAGGGGCAGCACCGGACTAAGGGACAGTACCTGACTAAGGGGCAGCACCGGCCTGAGGGGCAGCACCGGGACTGAATGGCGGATCCTGGCTGGCTGGCTCTGGCGGATCCTGGCTGGACGGCTCTGGCGGATCCTGGCTGGACGGCTCTAGCGGATCCTGGCTGGCGGAAGGCTCTGGCTGATCCTGTCTGGCAGAAGGCTCTGGCTGATCCTGTCTGGCGGAAGGCTCTGGCTGATCCTGTCTGGCGAAGGCTCTGGCTGATCCTGTCTGGCGGAAGGCTCTGGCTGATCCTGTCTGGCGGAAGGCTCTGGCTGATCCTGTCTGGCGGAAGGCTCTGGCTGATCCTGTCTGGCGGAAGGCTCTGGCTGATCCTGTCTGGCGGAAGGCTCTGGCTGATCCTGTCTGGCGGAAGGCTCTGGCTGATCCTGTCTGGCGGAAGGCTCTGGCTGATCCTGTCTGGCGAAGGCTCTGGCTGCTCCTGTCTGGCGGAGAGCTCTAGCTGCTCCCGGTCTGGCGGACGGCTCTGAAGGCTCATGGCAGACGGGGCGGCTTTGCAGGCTCAGTACAGACGGGCAGTTCCTGCGGCGCTTGGCAGACGGACAGTTCAGACGGCGTTGGGCAGACGGGCAGTTCAGACGGCGTTGGGCAGACGGACAGTTCAGGCCCGTTGGGCAGACGGCAGACTCTGGCCGTCTGAGGCGCATCGTAGGCCTGGTGCGTGGTGCCGGAACAGGAGGTACCGGGCTGAGGACACGCATCTCAGGGCTAGTGCGGGGAGAAGCAACAGGGCATGCTGGACCCTGGGGACGCACCGTAGGCCTGATGCGTGGTGCCGGAACTGGAGGTACCGGGCTGAGGACACGCATCTCAGGGCTAGTGCGGAGAGAAGCAACAGGGCATGCTGGACCCTGGGGACGACACCGTAGGCCTGATGCGTGGTGCCGGAACTGGAGGTACCGGGCTGAGGACACGATCTCAGGGCTAGTGCGGAGAGCAACAACAGGACGCACAGGACTCTGGGGACACACAGGAGGCTTGGTGCGTGGTGTATGCACTGGTGGTAAAGGGCTGGAGACACGCACCATAGAGCCAGTGCGTGGAGGAGACACAGGGCTCTGAAGACGCACTGGAAACCTGGTGCGTGGTGTAGGTACTGGTGGTACTGGGCTGGAGCGAGGAGGTGGTACCGGAAATACCGGACCGTGCAGGCGTACTGGCTCCCTTGAGCACTGAGCCTGCCCAACCTTCCCTGGGTTGATGCTCCCCGTCGCCCGACCAGTACGGGGAGGTGTAATAACCCGCACCGGCCTATGTGGGCGAACCGGGAACACCATGCGCAAGGCTGGTGCCATGTACGCCCGGCCCGAGGAGACGCACTGGTGACCAGCTGCGTGGGACCGGCTTCATGACATCCGGCTCAACACTCAATCTAGCCCGGCCGATACGTGGAGCTGGACTGTACCCGAACCGGGCTATGCCTGCGTACAGGAGACACCATGCGCTCAACTGCGTAACCACGGTGTCTGCCCGTACTCTCGCTCTCCACGGTCAGTCCAGGGAGTAGGCGCAGGTCTCCTACCTGACTTCGCCACACTCCCTCTTAGCCCCCCAAGAAATTCTTGGGTAGTACCCACAGGCTTCCAGTCTTGCCTCCGTGCTGCCTCCTCATATCGCCGCCTCCGGCTTTAGCTGCCTCCAGCTCTTCACGAGGACGGCGATATTCTCCCGGTTGTGCCCAAGGCCCCTTACCATCCAGAATCTCCTCCCATGTCCATGAATCCTTTATGGGTGGATATAAATCCTGTGTAGGTGGATCCTGTTGCCGCTTGACACGCCGCTTGGTCCTTTTATGGTGGGTTTTTCTGTCACGATCGTCTGAGGAAACGGACCAATACGCAGCGCGTGGAGTGAACATGATGACTTTATTTAAATAAAAGCAACCACGAAAACAACAAACAAATGACGATAGTGAAGTCCTACAGTGACTATGACTGAACCTGGAACAAAAACCCACAAAACCCAGGTGAAACCACACAGTTTAAATATGGCTCCCAATCAGAGATAACGAGCTAAACAGTCTCCATGTATACTTCCATTAATTTTTTCAACTGGTACCGGGGGACCTTCAGACGAGTCTTGTGAGGCCTATGGGCGTCCTAGAGTAAAACAACTGACATGTACGTGTTGGTGAGAGTCTCACCTTTACACAGAGGGGCCATATTAGACCAAACAGACAGAAGATGGTAGATTGGCTGTACCGAGTCCCAAGACGCTTGTGGGGGTCGTAGAGCAAAACGTTCGGACGCTACAGACGATTTTGTGAGAAGACCGATTTTTGGGATGTCACATGGTCTAACAAACACAGCTCTAGCTCTGTCACCTTTCACCGCAGATGCAGAAGTACGACATAGGCGGATGCGGTGGATTGAGACGCATCCCATGCAAAAACAAAAATATATCTCTAACTTAAACTGACAGATTTCTATGGGGATTTTTTTATTAGGCTAATTATATTTGTTGTGGTATTGTTTTGGAATCGAGTATTGTGATGATATCGAGTATCATGATACTAAACCTGGTATTGAAGTCAGAATTCTGGTATCGTGACAACACTACTCCCACCCTTGGAGCTGGGGTTCTGTGTGATTCTGTGTGCAACCACACTAAATAAACGGTTCATACAAAAAGGCAACTGCATGACAGTATGGTTTATCAAACATATTTTTTTCTACTAGTTTGATTACCCGTTCAACATTTATTGATCATTTAGCAGTAGCATAAAAGGTGACGACAGACTATCGGCTGTGCATTTTGAAAATAACCTGACAATCGAGTGTGCGCTTTGAAGAGCATCTTGGTATTCACATGCTTTGCTGCACTCTCCAAAATGTAAAATAGGACAATCAATAGTAGCTTGGTACTTCGAATACAGCAGTGGTAAAATGCCCACACAAAGTTATTTATTTAAAACAGTAACCTACTACATCATAAAAATGCTGTTCAGCACCAATTGCATTTGACCTACAGTTGACCTACAGTTGACCTACAATGCAGATGCACCATAATGCCCATCACTTGAAACCAAATGTCTTGATGCGTATTCCACTTTACAGAATTACTTTTTCAATTCCAATCCTCACATACTTGGAGGGGCTAACAAAATGATAATGCAGTTGATGTCTTCATCATCTACTCACTTCTTCATCTACTCACACTTTGTGCTTATTTTATTATTATTCATAAGAAGGTAAGCAGAGTGGCCCACTCATCCTTCACTCCCACTTCTCAAGGCCCAAAGAGTATCATTTCAATTGAGAACTTTTCTCGTTTTCAAATGGTGCTCCAATTCAAACTTATTAGCCTGAATAAAAGAGATTGTTTTGTCTTCGTTCCAGACAATACTCCAAGACAAGGCCAGGCTGTTCAGTGGCAGTGACTTCCAAGAGAATACATAAATACAACAAACGCTTGGCATTCTCTGAAATAACATCTGTACCAGGATCAGCTTTAATCAGAGTAGGAAATGTAGGTTTACTAGCTAGGCTACCCCCAGACCAACTCTAACCACAAACCTAGTCTCACCGACATGCATCAGCTAAGATCTGATAAGCAGTCTGGTCCCTGCAGTGCTCTTCATCCTCCAATTGCTATAGAGCTTCTGGTCTTGCTCCCTCTAGCTCCTTGTTTACTTAACCTTTAGGAAGTCCTCATTAGCCTACTCACTCCAGAGTGCCTATTGGATTGTCAAGAGAGCTAAATTAACAGTGGGAGCATTGATGTGACTAATGCCTTGAGCTGGGATCATGTTGGTCAGTATGCTCAATGTAATTACTTCATTACCAAGAAGGGAGTTTTCTTAAGTGATTAATCAGGCAAGCTGGGGCTTTCCTTCCCCACCCCCAGTTCACCTCTCCCCTCCCAACCCCCACAGTATGCTGCCAAAGTGCGTTGAAAGTGTGCCATCAGCACGTTAGCGGCTAAAGCGGCGAGAGCGTCCACTGCAGCTCGGTTGAAGGTGCAGCAGCTCTCTGACGACTCGGCTCCATCTCAGACATACAATATATTAATGAGTGTAATCCTCAGGGTGTCTTTCCTATCAGGGAGACAGAAAAGCTGGAGAAAATCAAAACTTAATATCCCTGTCCTGTGCTCTAATAGTGTTTTGGACATGATCTGAAACTGCGTGGGTGTAATTTAGATGGTAATTAATTAGGCATGGCAAACACATAGACAAGCCTCTTGCCATTGCATTGGTAATCAGCGAAATGCCTCTGCACTACTCCCGCGCAGTCACATGGTAATAAGCACAGAGCAACTCTTCCTCCAGTCTACACTGAATTGTCCATTTTCCCATGATGTGCACATGGCAAAAAAAGTTCAGCGATCCATCCAGTTAGGAGACTATAATGACAGGGAAAAAGGAGTGGGCAGAGGATGGAACCTTGTGGGGCACCCTGCACTGTAGGTGTATGATCAGAGGACTCAGTAGTAATGCAGCACACACAGGGATTGCAGTTCGTGAGTGTATGGACAGCAGAGAGGGAGAGGAGAGAGAAATAGAGAACGAGAGGGAGAGAAAAGAGAGGGGGAAAGAGAGACGCCCACTGATGTTACCAGTGTGATCTCTCAGTTTTGGGCCAGTAATGAAATCTTATTAGACAAGCGAAAGACGCCCAGGCGGACGTAATGAAGCCCAGCGCAGTGTGAGTTAGCCGCTCCACGCTAAGACAGGGAAGGGAGGAGAGCGAGGGGAGGGGGAGAGAGGTGCAGGGATAGTGACAGAGGGAGGAAGGGATGTAGAGCACCAGATCCATAAGTAGGAGGAGACTTGTCAGAACCCCATACAAGGAAGAGGAGGAGGGGGAGTCAGGAAGAGGGAGGCAGCAAGACAGAGCAAGGGAGTAGGGGGTGGAAGGAGAAAGAGACCAGACTCAGCGGTGGAGGAGGATGGCATGTCAAATCCCCATGAGACACCGAAAGAGGGAAAGAGCTGAAAAAAGGAGAACAGAAATAGAGAGTGACCAGGGTTAGAGGTTGCGGGATGTTGGAGGAGACAGAACATCCCCGACCATTACAAGAGGGAATGGAATGTCCGCCCCACACTCTTGTCCATGCCGGATTTTACAGTACCACTAATAGACAGGCGACTCTTCCAGGTTGCAGTCCTCCTCTGAAGCCAACGTGTACAGATTTTTTCTTCCCCTTCTCGCCGGTCGATTGGTGTGTGATAATTGGGCGGCCACAACAGACACACTACTGTCCCCAGACCCGGGGCCTGTCGTTCCCTCCCTCCACACACAGCTGGTTCTCCTCTGTGGTGGGTTGTGTGTGTGACAGCTGCCTAGGAGAGCATGAGCCACAGCCCCCTAGGGAATATAATGCACTGGCCGAGCTCTCAGTCAACAGCACTAAAAATACCCCTGACCTGCCAAAGCATGGGCTTCACAGCTGAGCCCCCGTCCTTTCCTTCATCGCCTCGATGCGGTCGAGGGAAAAG
The DNA here is from genome assembly GCF_020615455.1 of Coregonus clupeaformis. NCBI lineage: Eukaryota > Metazoa > Chordata > Actinopteri > Salmoniformes > Salmonidae > Coregonus > Coregonus clupeaformis. The sequence goes on along the minus strand of NW_025537739.1, from coordinate 19,304 downwards.
GGCACCACCATCAGGACAGCATTAGTTTGAGTTAATACTTCACTTGTGATGAAAATGACACAAGGGTGATGTAGTCTTTAGGGACAACATTTTGCCTGTGCAGCCATGATGTTCTATGGGGGTGGGTCTACAGGGGTGGGTCAATAAGAAGTTCAGTCCAGCTGTCAATCAATGAGAATGAGCTAGCTATGACGTGTGTTGACCTCAGTCGCCTGGTCTATCATACAGTCCTATAGCCTTTATATTCTATGCAAGTAATAAGACAACCAAGAATAATTTAAGCTGCTAGGCTTAAGATTTAAAGGACATTAGAGAGTTAGGATGCTTTCTACAGACATAGTCTAGGGAGTGATGCTGTTCCCATCCCTCAACACAAAGTATGTTATAAACCATGAGGGACCAAGAGCACAGATTCTGAAAATAACAACCTTATTCTCTTTTGTTCACAGTTGATAAATTGAAATCAATGAAGAATGATTGTCATTAGGCCAATATTTAGATTTTTTTCTGCATACTGCCAAGTTAGTTCTACATCTTTCTGCCAAATCATGCACCTGTACCAGGTGTGTGTGTGTGTGTGTGTGTGTGTGTGTGTGTGTGTGTGTGTGTGTGTGTGTGTGTGTGTGTGTGTGTGTGTGTGTGTGTGTGTGTGCCATGACGCGTCTGCGATTGTATGCTGCACACAACTCAAACCTGTCACTGTGGGAGATGTGATTTTCTTCTGAAATCACAACCAAAGCAAGCCTGATTGCGAGAGTAATGTGCATTTTGGCCACCATAAATTTTCCACTATGGTAAATTGCCAGCGGGGGTTGCTTCCTTTGATTCACTGGATCTTTTCATTTCCTGTCCTGCCATTTTAATCATGGCCCTATTTACTTCATTATGCAGACAGACCGACCAGACGGACCGACCACTCCACGTTGTTTTTGCCAGGCCTTCCAAACTATACGTCGCCACTTTTCTCTTTCTTTAACGAGCCTTGACTCTGTAATTTCTGCTCTAAATGTAAATTATGGGACAGCGGATGAATATTGCAGCTCACTTCTTAAGTGTATCGCCCACTCTCTGTACCGGCGTGCTCTTAATGCCGTCGAGCAGACAGACGCACAAACATCCTCTCACACCCTCTGAGCACACATTTGTCGAGTTGCTAAAACCCCCCTGAGTGATTTTGCATTTTGCACCCGCTCTCGCTCTTTCGCTCATTCACTCTCCCTCTCTCTCTTTCGCTCATTCGCTCTCTCTCACTCTTTTGTTCGTTCTTTCTTCCTCCTTTCTCTCTTTCTCTGTGCTCATCTTTGCCTAGGTTTAGCTAATGGTTTTAGGAGGATTCTCTCTCTTTCGCTCCCTCTCTCTCTCAATGTTGTTAGATGGCTCAGAGCCAAATGCCAATCAGTGACAGTGCATAGGCTTGGCTTCCCGGCTTCTAAAACCTCTCTCCTGGTCTTTAATTCACAGAGAGAAACCATTTCCCGATTGTCCCTTGGTGCTGCACCGTCTCCTGAGGAAATGCAGTATGGATACCGGGGTAGCCACAATAAGCACAAACGGCATCAAACAACATCACAATAGAAAAGAGAAAGTCTGTGAAATTACTATTAAAACAATTGTTTACTTTTGGGTCGTTCCACCAATTCTGTGTAAGTGTAACCTTTTTTTTTACGTTGTCAGAATGTTAAAAGTAGGTGAAATCAAAGAGCACATATTCAACTTAATAAAAACACGTTTTCCCATCTTAAGAGGTAAAAAAAAATATATATAGTGCCTATTAAGGGCCAAATAAAGTACCAGGGTTGACTGTAACAGGGTCGATGATTTCTTCTTAAATCCCCTTGTGAGAGGGGGAATGGAAGCTTGTGTGCAACAGGGAGTGGCAATATACCCTTTGCTAAGCCCCTGCCCCCCTTGGTTACTGTTGCAACCTCGGACAACATTTTCCCGGGAAGCCCAATTCCCCATTCAACCACTGGCGAAATCCCCTCACAATGATCACAAACTGCGTTTCTAATACACAATGAAATTAAACACAGACTACCCCTTGCTACTGTCATTACAATTGCTTCAGGGGAACCTGGCAGAATTATGTTTGTAGTGTAGCTAGCCACTGAATCAATGGCTCTGAATCACTTTTCGGGCTAACTAGTGCGCTCAAATCGTATCCTGATGTCGAAAGGGAGTTGTATTCATAACATTGCTAACTTAGCTAGCTAACATACATTTTGAGAAAACAAGTTATATTAAGTGGCTAGCTAGCTAGCGTTAGCAATGAGACTGAGAGCTAGCTAACCTGCTGAGCTAGCAAACATTGTAACAAAAGTATAATTTCAGAATTCAAAGAAATACTCCAACAGGCTCTGCATTTCAGGAATCACAGTAGCAAGTACTCCTGGTGCACTATTCAATGATTTAGCCATTAAAACATATATGTTTTGAAGAAAACTCTTCAGTTTTTGCTATAGCCCTCACTGGCTTTCATGAGATTTAAACGTGATATTGTCTGAGGTCAGACTTGATGACAGTTACTACCCATTGGAGTGCTGCGATTGGTTGGCCAAAATTCTGGGAAAGGTCAATTGAATGCAAGATTCACAAAAAAATTACATTGTTCAATATTTCTAGCCTATTTATCCATCTATGGGTAACAGGGTTGACGTGTTATGCTCGCTTTGTATCAATATCAATGGCCTGTCTCACTCCGTGTCAAGCTGAATCTAGTAACATGCATGTGTGTGTACACTCTCTCTCTCTCACATACACACACACACACACATTCCTCCACTTGGTGCTTTGATCACCTTGGAAAATGTCACAGTGGCTTTGAAAAGGGACATCAGCGCGTAGACGTGTCCTTTCTGCAGTGTGCTCAGCAAAAGGCACGTCCTCTCTCCGAGACTACATGTACAATTTCGATCTGCCTTGTTTCTTTACCACTACTATCACAAATCTACTTGGCTTTGCCTGCCTTTATGCAATGCACAGATTCCTCCAATTGCTGCTTTGGTTACCTTGGAGAATGTCACAGTGGCTGAGACTAAATGTACTATTTCGGTTTGCCTGCCTTTATGCAATGCACAGATACTTGGAAGTCTATTGCAGTGTAATCTCTCTATCTGATATGAGATGGTTGCCTAGGATAGCACTGAGGGGGGAAAACAGTGGAGCGTATCATCATCTATGGCGGGGTAAGAAATATGGCCTTGTCTTTTTAACCAACCAACACCAGGCGACCAGGAGTCAAAGCCCTCTGGCTCGCTAAGAAAGCGCACTCCCGCCATAATCAATGAGATTCATGTTCCTAAGTGCCCTTGTGTTATTATCTTAAGATAAATAGTCTTCAGGCCATACTGGGAAATTGTTCTTCATTGGTATTCCTTCCGTCTGCTCGTTGTTTCAGGATGCTCACTAATAGGAGCCCAACAAAGCCTGTCAGTGAGACATGGCCGCGTGGAGGAATATTTGTTTAACGTTACCTGGGATTTATAATATTTTATGTAGGCCTAAATTCAATCAGATAAAGTGTTAACCGGCGATAGCCGACACCTGCGTAGCTGATGTTTTGGCGGTGTCGGAGGTGTAACTGTGTTGGAGCTGTCAAATCGGTGAGCACTCGCGTTAGAAGTTCAGAACGAGAAAGTGTAGGCTATATAGAAATGAATGACGCTCAAATTGAAAATCATTAAACCAAATAATGAGGATTTCTATCAGCCTAATCGAGGTGTTGATTACATCTCACATTCCAGTGTTTGAACTTGTAAAGAAGGCCGCTTGGGATTTCTGTTAATGCGGCTCCGTGTAGCCAATGGCAATGTCCGCTTTAGGTGTAATGCCAGGAGCCGCTTGTGGATTTGACAGCTATATCGCAGTTCCACCTCTGACACCACTATGCGGATGTCTCTAGTGCAGGGGTCCCCAACTGGCGGCCCGCGGTTGGGTTTATTTGGCCCCCCAAGTTATTTTTTTTTGTTGGACATAAAATACTGTAATAATACCTGGAATTCAGCTCCAAGTTATTTTAATTTAAGAAATCTATTCCCAAGTATTCCCACGCATAATAGAGAGACACGTGATTGTATACAAATGTAAACAAGGTTTGAAATGATTATGTTTTAGTCAAACATTATATCTGTTCGGGCTTCTTAAGGTCAATTTGCAGTCTACAAATTATTTGTAATTATGTTCCGGCCCCCCGACCATCCTCTCAAGAAAAAATAGTCCCGCGGCTGAATCTAGTTGATGAGCCCTACTCTAGAGGTCTAATGAATGGACTAGAGCGATCAACACAATCAAGGTCCATGACCCATGCATGTAAGCTCCTATGAAAAGTTATAGAAAACACAAAGGGAAAGACCAGTGTGCCATGGATAACACTAAGAGACAAAGCACGTGTCAGAGAAACAAAAGGAACCGAGACCAACCATTTAGAGAACAAGGTAGGTTCGGTTGAGGTCAAGGAAGCTCTATGAAGAGGACAATTGGCCAAATCACGGCTTTATCCTGGTCGGTAATACACAACGACAACCGCGGAACAGAACTGGCAGAGAGAGCTGGGCAAGTCCATGGTAACGGAATTATGCTGAGACTCTGATTTTTGAGTTTAAAATGTATACCAAACAAAAACCATTGATTTCAAAGTTTAACAAACCATACAACTTTATGTACGAGGACAAATTTTAACAATTTCCACTGAAGATTTTACAAAAACACATTTACAGGAAGAACTATGCAGATACAATTTTTTTAAATAAAACTGAGCGAGATTGTACCGTAATTCTCTTCCCAAACTTAGCATCTGCACAGTTTTTCCAGTAAAATTTTTTATTGACTGTGTAAATTGATCAAAGTAGTCATTGTGCATAGAGTTGAATGGTTTGTTAAACTTTGAAATCAATATGTTTTGTTTGGCATAGGCCTACATTTAAAAGTGAAAAATCTGAGTCTCAGCGAAATTCAGTTTTCGTGGAATTGCCCAGCTTGTATTTCTTTCCCATTTATTCTCAAACTCCTGACAATATTGTACTTTACCTGAAGCCTATTCTATTTCTCCCAATCTCATTTTCTCTCTTACAATTTAGTACACTAGATTACTGATATTAAGGTGCATGAGAAAACAATTTAATTTGGAGTGAGAACGAGACTGTTGATGCACAACAATGGGGAGAGAAAACTGTTGGAGGGAAATTTCATTTTTAGATTAAAGTCACGCTACGCTGTGCAGAGACTTCCTATAAAAAAGCTGTCTCGGCAGATGTCTCTTTGGGTGAATATAATGCTTTGATTAGATTAGACTTTAAATGGGTTTGGAAAAAACTCTCCCCCCAAGATACAATTAGATTTTATTAATGGTGAACTAGTGACCCACTCGGCAGATTGATATCCATTGGCTTATCTCCCCCGCTTGTTGCTGTTTAATGGTTAAATGCTACTGTAATTATAAGGTAAATTGAAACCATAATTGGAAACGAGCGCCCCGTATGAGGTTTCTGAATCAATCTTGGGATTACAAGGACCGTTGAGAAAGGTGGGGACCTGAGCCTGACACTGGACATGAAACTCCCATTGGGAGAGCTAACAGGGCCCAGTGCCCAGAAGAATAGCCACTGACAGCACTCTAGTCGACACTCAAGAGTTAGCCACGAGCCACCTGCCCTGATTCAGAAGACGCTAAATTGTAACATATACCAGTCAACTATTCAAGAGACTTCCATGTACAAAATGAGCTTGAAGAATGAATATCATTTGAATTCCAATGCAGTATGTATTGCAGCAGCAGAAAGTCTGCCTTCAAAAATTTAAACAAACTTCACAAACTTCATCATAAGAGGTGATGGAGACAGAGGACATCCTCATTATAACATTAGGTCTTCACATAAAGGAATGTTCTTCCAAAGCAGTTAATCCTACATTATTTAGACTGCCTGTACTAGGATGATCTTGTACACTACAGAGACTGTAGTAGCATACTTCTTCTAAATAAGGTCTGCATGAAATTTGTTTTTTCCTTGGGAGCCAATTTCTCATTATCCTTCTCGTCCCATGATGTTATTATTTTCTTGAAAACGTGTAAGAGAGGTATTGATTTCCCCTCAAAAATAAGACAAGAGGAGGTTATGTGGATAAATGAAGCAACATTTTTTGGTGGAAAATGCATTGCATAGGATCAGCTTGGCTGACCACCCAAATATCAAGGTTAAATGTTGATATGATACATATTTTATCTTAAGGGGGAATTAATTGTGATGGATTATACGGTTGTGGGATTACACAGGAATCTATAAATAGACAGACAACAGGATTAAATTAAAGTTGATGTTCCTTAACAATGTTATTCAAATTACATTAGTCTTGGGCAAAATTGAATCAATATTTTTCAGCTTGTTTAACCAACTCACCATGTTAACAAACCTCCAAACGAGCTTCAATGCCATACAACATTCCTTCCGTAGCCTCCAACTGCTCTTAAACGCTAGTAAAACTAAATGCATGCTCTTCAATCGAACGCTGCTTGCACCCGCCCGCCCGACTAGAATCACTACTCTAGGCGGGTCTGACTTAGAATATGTGGACAACTACAAATACCTAGGTGTCTGGTTAGACCGTAAACTCTCCTTCCAGACTCACATTAAGCATCTCCAATCCAAAGTTAAATCTAGAATTGGCTTCCTATTTCGCAACAAAGCCTCCTTCACTCATGCTGCCAAACATGCCCTTGTAAAACGGACTATCCTACCGATCCTTGACTTCAGCAATGTCATTTACAAAATAGCCTCCAACACTCTACTCAGCAAATTGGATGTAGTCTATCACAGTACCATCCGTTTTGTCACCAAAGCCCCATATACTACCCACCATTGTGACCTGTACGCTCTCATTGGCTGGCCCTCACTACATACTACACTGGCTCCAGGTCATCTATAAATCACTGCTAGGCAAATCCCCGCCTTATCTTAGCTCATTGGTCACCATAGCAACACCCACCCGTAGCATCCCCACGCCAACACCTCCTTTGGCCGCCATTTCTTCCAGTTCTCTGCTGCCAATGACTGGAACGAACTGCAAAAATCTCTGAAGCTGGAGACTCTTATCTCCCTCACTAACTTTAAGCATCAGTTGTCAGAGCAGCTTACTGATCACTGCACCTGTACACAGCCCATCTGTAATTAGCCCACCCAACTACCTCATCCCCATATTGTTATTTATTTTGCTCATTTGCACCCCAGTATCTCTATTTGCACATCATCTTCTGCACATCTATCATTCCAGTGTTAATACTAAATTGTAATTATTTTGCACTATGGCCTATTTATTGCCTTACCTCCATAACTTACTACATTTGCACACACTGTATATAGATTTTCTATTGTGTTATTGACTGTACGTTTTGTTTATCCCATATGTAACTCTGTGTTGTTGTGTTTTTATCGAACTGCTTTGCTTTATCTTGGCCAGGTCGCAGTTGTAAATTAGAACTTGTTCTCAACTGGCTTACCTGGTTAAATAAAGGTTAAATAAAATGACAAATGGCTGTCCTGGCTGTTGAAAAAGGCAATGCAAAGGGAATGGATAATTGCCGCTACTTTGCTTTCCAACCAAGGTGCATGAATTTAGGAGCAAACTGAGGTAGAGAGGAAATTAGGCAACACTTGGAGGACAAAGATATGAAATAAAAGAGCTGCTTTATTTGTTTTCAGGTGGAAAAACTCGCTAATATAATTATCAACAGGCGTGCGAACACAAACTAACACTGGCATGCTCAATAGCTTTCCATAGTCTTGACTAGGGTTGAATGGCGGGAACATAGTTACAAAGATTTACCGCCCAAAACCGCTCCCTTTTCCCGGGATGAATAACTGCAAGAAACCGGTAAATTATAATAAATTATTTATATGAACAGCATAGTGTAAAATTATATGCAATGTCTAAATCTGGCTTCTCTACGGCCTCTGCATGATGAATCATCAACGCTCAAGGTGGGGACAGACCATCTCAGATTGGAGCGCAGTTCACAATGCATGTAGATCTATCATCTCAACATGGTAACTATTTTTATGGCCACTCTACCATATAGGCCTGATTGGTGGAGTGCTGCAGAGATGGTTGTCCTTCTGGAAGGTTCTCCCATCTCCACAGAGGAACTCGAGCTCTGTCAGAGTGACCATTGGGTTCTTGGTCACCTCCCTGACCAAGGCCCTTCTCCCCCGATTGCTCAGTTTGGCCGGGCGGCCAGCTCTAGGAAGAGTCTTGGTGATTCCAAACTTCTTCCATTTAAGAATGATGGCCACTGCGTTCTTGGGGACCTTCAATGCTGCAGAAATGTTTTGGTACCCTTACCAAGATCTATGTCTCGACACAATCCGACTCATTGCGAGCTCACAGAACAGGGCTCCGGGTAGCCGAGCGGAAATGGAGGAAAACTAGACTCCCTGCGGACCTGTCATCTTTTCATTCCCTCCTCTCTACATTCTCTTCCTCTGTTTCTGCTACTAAAGCCACTTTCTACCACTCTAAATTTCAAGCCTCTGCCTCTAACCCTAGGAAGCTCTTTGCCACCTTCTCCTCCCTGCTGAATCCTCCTCCTCCTCCCCCTCCCTCCTCCCTCTCTGTGGATGACTTTGTTAACCATTTTGACATCCGATCCTCATTTATTAAGTCAAATGACACCGCTGGTCCTGCTCACACTGCCCTACCCTATGCTTTGACTTCTTTCTCCCCTCTGATGAAATCTTGCGACTTGTGACGGCTGGCCGCCCAACAACCTGCCCGCTTGACCCTATCCCCTCCTCTCTTCTCCAGACCATTTCCGGAGACCTTCTCCCTTACCTCACCTCGCTCATCAACACATCCTTGACCGCTAGCCTGTCCCTTCTGTCTTCAAGAGAGCGAGAGTTGCACCGCTCCTCAAAAAACCTACACTCGATCCCTCCGATTTCAACAACTACAGACAGTTATCCCTTCTTTTTTTTCTCTCCAAAACTCTTGAGCGTGCCGTCTCTAGCCAGCTCTCCTGCTATCTCTCTCAGAATGACCTTCTTGATCCAAACCAGTCAGGTTTCAAGACTGGTCATTCAACTGAGACTGCTCTTCTCTGTGTCACGGAGGCTCTCCGCACTGCTAAAGCTAACTCTCTCTCCTCTGCTCTTATCCTTCTAGACCTATCGCTGCCTTTGATACTGTGAACCATCAGATCCTCCTCTCCACCCTCTCCGAGTTGGGCATCTCCGTTGCTGCTTACTCTTTGATTACGTCCTACCTGACAAGTCGCTCCTACCAGGTGGCGTGGCGAGAATCTGTCTCCACACCACGTGCTCTCACCACTGGTGTCCCCCAGGGCTCAGTTCTAGGCCCTCTCCTATTCTCTCTATACACCAAGTCACTTGGCTCTGTCATATCCTCACATGGTCTCTCCTATCATTGCTACGCAGACGATACACAATACATTTTCTCCTTTCCCCCTTCTGATAACCAGGTGGCGAATCGCATCTCTACATGTCTGGCAGACATATCAGTCTGGATGTTGGATCACCACCTCAAGCTGAACCTCGGCAAGACAGAGCTGCTCTTCCTCCCGGGGAAGGACTGCCCGCTCCATGATCTCGCCATCACGGTTGACAACTCCATTGTGTCCTCCTCCCAGAGTGCAAAGAACTTTGGCGTAACCCTGGACAACACCCTTTCGTTCTCCGCTAACATCAAAGCGGTGACCTGATCCTGCAGGTTCATGCTCTACAACATTCGCAGAGTACGACCCTACCTTACACAGAAAGCGGCACAGGTCCTAATCCAGGCACTTGTCATCTCCCGTCTGGATTACTGCAACTCGCTGTTGGCTGGGCTCCCTGCCTGTGCCATTAAATCCCTACAACTTATCCAGAACGCTGCAGCCCGTCTGGTGTTCAACCTTCCCAAGTTATCTCATGTCACCCTGCTCCTCCGCACACTCCACTGGCTTCCAGTTGAGGCTCGCATCTACTACAAGACCATGGTGCTTGCCTACGGAGCTGTGAGGGGAACGGAACCTCCTTACCTTCAAGCTCTGATCAGACCCTACACCCTAACGATGGCACTACGTTCATCCACCTCTGGTCTGCTAGCCACCCTACCTCTACGGAAGCACAGTTCCCGCTCAGCCCAGTCAAAGCTATTCGCTGCTCTGGCACCCCAATGGTGGAACAAGCTCCCCTACGACGCCAGGACAGCAGAGTCACTGACCACCTTCCGGAGACACTTGAAACCCTACCTCTTTAAGGAATACCTGGAATAGTATAAAAGTAATCCTTCTACCCCCCCGTCCCCCCCCCCCATAAAAAAAAAGTGGTTGTCCCACTGGCTATCATAAGTTGAATGCACCAATTTGTAAGTCGCTCTGGATAAGAGCATCTGCTAAATGACGTAAATGTAAATGTAAAATCATGTCTCTGAGCTCTACGGACAATTCCTTCGACCTCATGGCTTGTTTTTTGCTCTGATATGCACTGTCAACTATGGTACCTTATATAGACAGGTGTGTGCCTTTCCAAATCATGTCCAATCAATTGAATTTACCACAGGTGGACTCCAATTAAGTTATACAGTGGAGAGAACAAGTATTTGATACACTGCCGATTTTGCAGGTTTTCCTACTTACAAAGCATGTAGAGGTCTGTAATTTTTATCATAGGTACACTTCAACTGTGAGAGACGGAATCTAAAACAAAATCCTGGAAAATCACATTGTATGATTTTTAAGTAATTAATTTGCATTTTTTTGCGTGACATAAGTATTTGATACATCAGAAAAGCAGAACTTAATATTTGGTACAGAAACCTTTGTTTGCAGTTACAGAGATCATACGTTTCCTGTAGATCTTGACCAGGTTTGCACACACTGCAGCAGGGATTTTGGCCCACTCCTCCATACAGACCTTCTCTAGATCCTTCAGGTTTCGGGGCTGTCGCTGGGCAATACGGACTTTCAGCTCCCTCCAAAGATTTTCTATTGGGTTCAGGTCTGGAGACTGGCTAGGCCACTCCAGGACCTTGAGATGCTTCTTACGGAGCCACTCCTTAGTTGCCCTGGCTATGTGTTTCGGGTCGTTGTCTTGCTGGAAGACCCAGCCACGACCCATCTTCAATGCTCTTACTGAGGGAAGGAGGTTGTTGGCCAAGATCTCGCGATACATGGCCCCATCCATCCTCCCCCTCAATACGGTGCAGTCGTCCTGTCCCCTTTGCAGAAAAGCATCCCCAAAGAATGATGTTTCCACCCTCTAGGCTACACGGTTGGGATGGTGTTCTTGGGGTTGTACTCATCCTTCTTCTTCCTCCAAACACGGCGCAGTGGAGTTTAGACCAAAAAGCTCAATTTTTATCTCATCAGACCACATGACCTTCTCCCATTCCTCCTCTGGATCATCCAGATGGTCATTGGCAAACTTCAGACGGGCCTGGACATGCGCTGGCTTGAGCAGGGGGGACCTTGCGTGCACTGCAGGATTTTTAATCCATGACGGCGTAGTGTGTTACTAATGGTTTTCTTTGAGACTGTGGTCCCAGCTCTCTTCAGGTCATTGACCAGGTCCTGCCGTGTAGTTCTGGGCTGATCCCTCACCTTCCTCATGATCATTGTTGCCCCACGAGGTGAGATCTTGCATGGAGCCCCCAGACCGAGGGTGATTGACCGTCATCTTGAACTTCTTCCATTTTCTAATAATTGCGCCAACAGTTGTTGCCTTCTCACCAAGCTGCTTGCCTATTGTCCTGTTGCCCATCCCAGCCTTGTGCAGGTCTACAATTTTATCCCTGATGTCCTTACACAGCTCTCTGGTCTTGGCCATTGTGGAGAGGTTGGAGTCTGTTTGATTGAGTGTGTGGACAGGTGTCTTTTATACAGGTAACGAGTTCAAACAGGTGCAGTTAATACAGGTAATGAGTGGAGAACAGGATGGCTTCTTAAAGAAAAAACTAACAGGTCTGTGAGAGCCGAATTCTTACTGGTTGGTAGGTGATCAAATACTTATGTCATGCAATAAAATGCAAATTAATTACTTAAAAATCATACCATGTGATTTTTTGGATTTTTGTTTTAGATTCCGTCTCTCACAGTTGAAGTGTACCTATGATAAACATTACAGACCTCTACATGCTTTGTAAGTAGGAACATTTGCAAAATCGGCAGTGTATCAAATACTTGTTCTCCCCACTGTAGAAACATCTCAAGGATGATCAATGGAAACAGGATGCACCTGAGCTCAATTTCAAGTCTCATAGCAAAGGGTATAAATACTCATGTAAATAAGGTATTTAAGTTTTAAATTTTTATAAATTTGCAATGTTTTCACTTTGTCATTATGGGATATTGTGTGTAGATTGATTTAAAAAAAAATATTTTATCAATTTTAGAATACGGCTTTAACGTAACAAAATGTGGAAAAAGTGAAGGGGTCTGAATACACTGTAGCTAGCTCCATCTATGGGCTTTTATTTGTTTCTGTCGTACATAATGTGCAGTAGCCTATATCATATACGTATTGGATAACGCGCACTTGGGCTTTTTTGGGCTTGGGCTCATTAAATATTCTCAATGTATGGCTCATAAAATCTATTTAATTAATCAAATGGCCACCCAGACTATTTACATTGACAGCCCACCCCCTCCATTTGTTTTTACACTGCTGCTACCTGCTGTCTATTATCTATGTATAGTCACTTTACCTCTAAGCATTTCACCGTAAGGTCTACACCTCTTGTATTCGGCGCATGTGACAAATAACGTTTGATTTGATTTGATTTGATCTATGGCTCATCAGGCTCAGGTAGCGTCAGGCTTGAATTTTCGATCAAAGCTCTAATCAAATCCAGACATTGGCCCATTTATATGCTTTATAATGCCTTTGAATTACACTTCTGGTTTTTAGCGGGAAATACCGGGTTACCCGGGAGAAAAAGTTATTTATTCTCGGAATGGAACATTTGTAAAATACCAGGAAAATATTAAACCCTAGTCTTGACCTTGTAAGGGTTGTTGCATTTTAAATAGGTATTTCATTAGCAAAAATTTCAAGAGAATCTACAGTGCTGTGTTCTGAGGCTTACTTCACTCAAGCGCTAGAACTCCAAAGCATAAGTTTCTATTTTTTATGGGAAACGTCAAACCTGGATGTGAGTGCTTTTGATGGTGCATTTCCAGAGAAGTGTAGCAAATTGGAGAGAATAAAAGGAGAGCTCTGCCTGAGCCAAGGGATGCAACACAGCAGCACTCATTATCATACTCCCCACAGCTACTTTTAAAATTGATTAACTTCCCCAGAAGATTATGACAGTTGTGCTAAAAAGTAAGATTGAACCATTACATTTAGTATTACCTTAACCGTATTACCTACCTAGTGAGAATTGTCAAATTGGTGCTACTTTGAGAACATAACTTTTTGGTGAACCCTCATACTTCGCCTCGCTGGAGAAGATGTTTCAGAAACAAATTGGTGATTAGATGCTCCTCTTCTGTCGTGTCAGCTCTCCCTGCGGTCCCTTTACTTCCATCACTCTCTTCCCCCGTCTCACGTTAGCAAACCACACATGCAAACGTATTGCAGGCGAATCTCCCCTATTAGTGCTCTGCTGAGTGATTTGTTTGTGTCAACTCAAAGGTTATTGCTCGGAACAAGTTGTTCATTAAACCGGGCCCCCAGTTAAGACCACCTTAATCTGCCAAATCCTCTGGGAATTTAAATTAGTCAGTGGAGGAATACTATCATTGCCTAGCCGGGGGTCCATGACCGGCCATGGCTCAGAGAGCCCTAGTCATTATCCAGGGTGGGAGATGCGGTGGCAACTCTAGGACAGCGGTGAGGGCCCCGCTCAATGAGATACTCCACCAGTCAAAATATGGAAGGAAGACGTAGCTGAGTAGATGTAGCCTACTCCTAAGGTCTGTCTCTCTTAATTATAAGAAGCACTAGCCATTTATCAACATGTGAATCACTCTGCCTTATTATAAAGATCTTCAAAGTTGAGAGATAATAATTTGGTCTGGTTCCTTAATCACATGGGCCAATATTTCCAGTTATTATTTCATTCCTAACATCTTGGAGGTAACGTTGATTTCAGAAGCACCACTGTAGAATAGGATGACCCTATAGATCCTAGCGTGAGCTAGCTTGATTAGATTTCCTATATTCATAGAGCTGTAGCTCTGTTGGTGTGTGTTTCTGAAGCAAAGGTCTAGCGGTGGCTGCTAATTATGTTGGGATTTCCGTTATCAACCCTGGGTTTTAAATAGACACAGTGTCTTGTCTTGTTCCTGTCTTGCACACAAGATCAGTAGTATTTATGTGTCTGGGGAGAACTGTGCGTCAATGTGATTAGTAGAATAACCAACTGTGGTGACAACCACAGAACCAATATCCACACACAGTGGGTAGACATAAGTGGTTTCTCTCCAGACAAAATGGCACCACTTGACAAGAGGACAAAGAATGGCCCTGCAGTCCAATGACTTTGCAGTCCATATGTGACGTGAGTAGGGCATGGAACATTGCTGTTCTCTAAGATGTATAGGGCATTGGTGATTGTCACCATGCAACAAACATGACACCTCTTTCCTTTGACTTGCTCCAAAGGAATCAGAGCACATTCAGAGCCGACTGTTCTGAAGTCTGTCTACTTTTTTTCACCAGGTCTACGGATGGGAGAATTCCAAAGTCTGTATATAGCGCCGGCCCGGCCTGGGCGCGTCCCTGCGGAGGGCTGCGAGCAGAAACTCCAGTAAAGTTTCACTGGTAATAATGCTGTTGAGCGTTGAGGTTTTATATTCCCATTTTGCACTTTGTACAGTGGAGGTGCAGGATTTGGTTTGACAGTGGAGAGCCCCTTGGGGCCTTGCTGCATGGAGCGATTCTGACAGATCAGCAGCCAGACCTGTTGAAGTGAGGGTCCTGTGCGTGCAAGAGCAAGGCTCTCCATGTCAAAAGAACCTGAGACTTGGACTGGCTTATTAGTGAGGTCTGCCAATTTCCATTTTCCACCCTCATAGAAGAGCCTTTTTCATAGGGAAACTGTATTTATTTCTGTGAGTGCTGGTATATTATTTTGCTCAAATATTTTCAATTAATATAGAGGGTGTGTTTACAACAACTAGCCTATCTAGACAGGTCTGGCAAACTTTGCATACCAAAGATGTCAAGTAACACAATCGAAGACAACAAATCTTTGACTGACAATACTTAAATACGTGATAAAGCAAATTATTTCAGAGCTGCTTCCTGTCTCTCTCTTAGGGGGTTGTCTCCTTGTTGTCTTTGTTCTCCAGCCAGGGTGGCAGAGATGAGTGGCGAGGGCGTCCACTTCACCACAGGCACACAATGCCCACTGGCCCCTCATTAGCATATTGCTGACACCGCCTCCACCTGCCCCGCCCCGTCTTAGCCACCAATTCTTTACCAATGGGGATTTAAATCGGAAAAACCCCCTTACTTCAAAAAGGCAGAATGCGGCAGCAGGAGAGAGGGATCTGTGTGTGTGTGTGTGTGTGTGTGTGTGTGTGTGTGTGCTAGCATGAACCTGATGAATAAATCAGAGCTGCCCTACTCCTCAACCCCTCAACGGTGAGAATGCAACAAGAAACAGGGATGAGGGTGTCCCAGTGCAGTGTGTTCACAGTCCCCCATGGTAGCACTGCCATGCCTGTGCTAATAAAATATTGTGTTTAGCACAGGAGGCTGGTGAGAGAGGGCAGCTCATAATAAATTATGGAATGGAGTGAACGGAATGGTATCAAACACATGGAAACCATTTATGGTAAATAAATGGAGCCAGAGGATATGTCTGCAGTTTTATGGCCCCCTAACCAAATGTGCTATTATGTGTGTTCTATCGCGTTATTTGTCATTTATTCTGTTAATAATGTTTCTGCCACTGTCTCTTATTACCAAAAATAACTTCTGGATATCAGGACGCGATTACTCACCTCGTATTGAACGAAGATTTTTTTCTTAAACAAGTCGGACCTTGAAGGATATTCTACAGACACCCGACAAGGCCCAAATCCC
Source organism: Coregonus clupeaformis (assembly GCF_020615455.1). Classification (NCBI taxonomy): domain Eukaryota; kingdom Metazoa; phylum Chordata; class Actinopteri; order Salmoniformes; family Salmonidae; genus Coregonus; species Coregonus clupeaformis. Next base: position 3,282 of record NW_025537739.1, on the reverse strand, counting down.
TGTCATTCGCATGAGAAAGAGACAGAGATATCGTGGACGTAGGTCGGGGTGCCTTATGAGATCCGACGCAGCTAGAATCTGCCTCTAACATCAGTCCTATTAGCCAACGTAAAATCATTGGAAAACAAAATAGACGACCTACGATCCGGATATCCTACCAACGGACATTAAAAACGGTAATATCTTAGGTTTCACCGATAGTGGCTGAAACGATGACATGGATAACATACAGCTGGTGGGATATCGCTACATCGGCAGGATAGAATGCAGACTCCAGTAAGACAAGGGATGGAGATCTGTGTATATTTGTAAACAACAGCTTGTGCACGAAATCTAATATTAAGGAAGTCTCGAGGTTTCGCTTGCCTGAGGTAGAGTATCTCATGATAACCTGTAGACCACACTATTTACAAAGATTGTTTTTCATCTATATTTTTTGTAGCTGTCAATTTACCACCACAAACCGATGCTGGCCATAAGCAAACAGGAAACGCTCATCCAGAGGCAGCCTCCTAGTGGCAGTGGAACTTTAATGCGGGAAACCTAAATCCGTTCTACCTAATTTCTACCAGCACTGTTAAATATCCACAAGAGGAAAATAAACTCTAGACAACCTTTACTCCACATACAGAACACGTACAAAGCTCTCCCTCGCCTTCCATTTGGCAAATCTGACCATTATTCTATCCTCTGATTCCTGTTTATAAGCAAAAACTAAAGCAGAAGGCACCAGTGACTCCGTTAATAAGGAAGTGGTCAGATGACGCAGATGCTAAGCTACAGGACTGTTTTGCTAGCACAGACTGGAATATGTTCAGGATTCTTCCGATGGCATTGAGGAGTACACAACATTAGTCACTGGCTTCATCAATAAGTGCATCGATGACGTCGTCCCCACAGTGACTGTACGTACATACCCCAACCTAGCCATGGATTCAGGCAACATCCTCACTGAGCTAAAGGGTAGAGCTGCCGCTTTCAAGGAGTGGGACTCTAACACGGACGCTTATAAGAAATCCTATGCCCTCCGTGAACTATCAAACAGGCAAAGAGTCAATACAGGACTAAAATTGAATCGTACTACACTGGCTCCCGATGCTTTTCGGATATGGCAGGGGCTTGCAAACTATTACAGATTACAAAGGGAAGCACAGCCATGAGCTGCCCGAGTGACACAAGCCCCAGAGCAGGCTAAATCACTTCTATGCTTGCTTGAGGCAAGCAACACTGAATCATGCATGAGCATCAGCTGTTCCGGACAACTGTGTGATTACACTCTCCGTAACCCGATGTGAGCAAGACTTTTAAGCAGTCAACATTCACAAGACCGCAGGGCCAGACGGATTACCAGGGCCGCGTACTCCGAGCATGCGCTGACCAACTGGCGTGTCTTCACTGACATTTTCAACATGTCCCTGACTGAGTCTGTAATACCAACATGTTTCATGCAGACCACCATAGTCCCTGTGCCCAAAAACACTAAGATAACCTGCCTAAATGACTAACAACCCGTAGCACTCACGTCTGTAGCCATGAAGTGCTTTGAAAGCTGGTCATGGCTCCCATCAACACCATTATCCCAGAAACCCTAGACCCACCTAAATTTGCATACCCGACCCAAAAGATCAACAGATGATGAAATCTGTATTGCACTCCACACTGCCCTTTCCCACCTGGACAAAGAGGAACACCTACGTGAGAATGCTATTCATTGACTCCAGCTCAGTGTTCAACACCATAGTGCCCTCAAAGCTCATCACTAAGCTAAGGAACCTGGGACGAAACACCTCCCTCTGCAACTGGATCCTGGACTTCCTGACGGGCCGCCCCCAGGTGGTGGTAGGTAACAACACATCTGCCACAATGATCCTCAACACGGGGGCCCCTCAGGGTGCGTGCTCAGTCCCCCTCCTGTACTCCCTGTTCACCCATGACTGCATGGCCAGGCACGACTCCAACACCATCATTAAGTTTGCAGACCGACACAACAGTGGTAGGCCTGATCACCGACAATGATGAGACAGCCTATGGGAGGTCAGAGACCTCCGTGCGTGCCAGGATAACAACCTCTCCCTCAACATGATCAAGACAAAGGAGATGATTGTGGACTACAGGAAAAAAAAGAGGACTGAGCACAACCCCATTCTCATCGATGGGGCTTTTGTGGAACAGGTTGAGAGCTTCAAGTTCCTTTGTGTCCACATCACCAACAAACTATCATGGTCCAAACACACCAAGACAGTCGTGAAGAGGGCAAAACAAAGCCTATTACCCCTCAGGAGACTGAAAAGATTTGGCATGGGTCCTCAGATCCTCAAAAAGTTATACAGCTGCACCATCGAGAGCATCCTGACTGGTTGCATCACTGCCTGGTATGGCAACTGCTCGGCCTCCGACCGCAAGGCGCTACAGAGGGTAGTGCGTATGGCCCAGTACATCACTGGGGCCAAGCTTCCTGCCATCCAGGACCTCTTACTGCCAGTCGAGTGTCAGAGAAAAGGCGCTGAAAATTGTGAAAGACTCCAGCCACCCTAGTCATAGACTGTTCTCTCTGCTACCGCACGGCAAAGCGGTACCCGAGCGCAAAGACTAGGTCCAAAAGGCCGCTTCTACCCCCAAGTCATAATACTTCTGAACAGCTAATCATGGCTACCTTGACTATTTGCATTGTCCAGGTATGTGTTCTCAAAACCAGTTCTTTATTGTGATTATCTATAATGGAATGGACTAAAAGCCTGGAAAGTTCATTTATGATCTGTTGAGTAGGCCTACAGTATACCTTTGGCAAAAGCAACGGTGTCAACCAACACATTTTTGTCCTGAGGGATTACAGAGGTAACTGGTATATACACTGACCAAAAATATAAACGTAACATGCAACAATTTCAAAGATTTGACTGAGTTACAGTTCATATAAGAAATCAGTCAATTAAAATAAATAAATTAGGCTCTAATCTATGGATTCTCACATCACTGGGAATAAAGATGTGCATCTGTTGGTCACAGATACACTACATGACCAAAAGTATGTGGAACATCTCATTCCAAAAATCTGCTATGACCGGTGCCACATTGAAAGTCACTGTGCTCTTCAGTAAGGCCATTCTAATGATAATGTTTGTCTATGGAGATTGCATGCTGTGTGCTCGATTTTATACGTACACCTGTCAGCAACGGGTGTGGCTGAAATAACCGACTCCACTAATTTGAAGGTGTCCACATACTTTTGTATATAGAGTGTTACTTATTTAAAAATGTAGGTGCGTGGATCAGAAAACCAGT
>NW_025537738.1:0-28312 GCF_020615455.1 Coregonus clupeaformis | reverse complement strand
AAAAAAAAACGTAATTCCTGTCTTATTTCGGGGGAATTTGTGCGTATTGTTTTGTATTGCTAGGTATTACTGTATGGAACATAGCACATTTCTCTACACCCGCGATAACAACTGCTAAATTTGTGTTGGCGGTACGCGACCAAAATGTTATTGTCTGATTTGTTTATGCCTCCAAAAGGTTCATTCTGCAACTTCTCGCGATGTTGAAGAGAGAACGTGTTTCGGGGTGGTTCATTCTGCAACTTCTCGCGATGTTGAAGAGAACGTGTTTCCGGGGTTAGTTCATTCTGCAACTTCTCACGCGATGTTGAAGAGAGAACGTGTTTCGGGATGGTTCATTCTGCAACTTCTCGCGATGTTGAAGAGAGGAACGTGTTTCCGGTGGTTCATTCTGCAACTTCTCGCGATGTTGAAGAGAGACGTGTTTCCGGGGTGGTTCATTCTGCAACTTCTCGCGATGTTGAAGAGAGAACGTGTTTCCGGGGTGGTTCATTCTGCAACTTCTCGCGATGTTGAAGAGAGACGTGTTTCCGGGTGGTTCATTCTGCAACTTCTCGCGATGTTGAAGAGAGAACGTGTTTCCGGTGACGTTCATTCTGCAACTTCTCGCGATGTTGAAGAGAGAAGTTGCTTCCGGATGCAGCACACAGATCACCGCGTGCAGCACTCTTCAGTTGGAGCAGCGTGGTGACTAGAGAAGGAGATACATTTTTTGTTTAAACTTGGTGAAAAAGCGTCAGAGATGCTTGTTTTATTTGAAACCGCTGCTGGTTATGCAATATTTAAAGTGAGTATTTAGCTAAAGTTATATTCTAAATTCTAAGATTTTTTAGATGGATGCATGACATTTTAAATAATCTAACCGGGTTCGCGTTTTCGCAGTGCAGCTAGCCATCTATTGCATTAAAATACAAACTATTTCGATGTCAAGAACTGTTTCACTTTGTTTACAGTACACGTTGGTTCTCTATTCAGGTCGTCGTGGTAGTTCTGGCGTGCAATCCTTACTTTCACTGCAGCTGGGCCTTCTCATCCAACACGCAGTAGTCAAGCAACCACGTTGCATGTGGCAAGTTAACAAGCTACGGATATCTGCTGGATAGCCACGGATACTTTGCTACCTTGGACTGGGCTTTTGTAACTGTGCAACTATTTGAACCCGTTTTGCCGTTTTTAAAGTTGAATTATTTATTTGCTGCCAATGCTTACCCAACAGTTAAAATAGGCTACTCTTCCTAGCCTAGTTAGCATAACTGGTGCGTGGTATTTTGGAAGGACCGCATGCTGGCTTTCTTGCCAGGCTCACCCGTTACTGATCATGACCCAGTTGACAGGAGTTTGAATGACAACACATGTAAACCGAGTTTAGTTAAATCAAGGTAATTTAAGGAATGCCTGTGTACTTGGTAGATCTTTAAACCCTTTTTTGTTCCAGGTCCTCGACGAGTCAAAGCTCCAAGAGGTGGACAGTTTATGGAAGGAGTTCGGGAAACGCCGGAGAAGGCCAACAAAGTGTGAGTTTTGGCCCCATGTTTGGATAAAGGAGTGTTTAGATTCGATTGAATACGTTGTCAATGAACAGTAATATTACATATTATCAGCATAACGAACATGATTCTGGAGTTGTCAAATAACACGTTGCACCATTTCTCCTTCCAGAGTGAAGTTGAAGCACTTTGAGAAATTCCAGGACACAACAGAGGCTTTGGCAGGTACAGAATCCTTTCACCTTTCCTGTTGCTCTCACTATAGTCTACCAGGTAGTGCCCATGGAACCAGCTAGTTACACACTAGCAACACTGTTACATTAGTCTACCAGGTAGTGCCCATGGAACCAGCTAGTTACACACTAGCAACACTGTTACATTAGTCTACCAGGTAGTGCCCATGGAACCAGCTAGTTACACGCTAGCAACACTGTTACATTAGTCTACCAGGTAGTGCCCATGGAACCAGCTAGTTACACGCTAGCAACACTGTTACATTAGTCTACCAGGTAGTGCCCATGGAACCAGCTAGTTACACACTAGCAACACTGTTACATTAGTCTCTTCAGGTAGTGCCCATGGAACCAGTAGTTACACACTAGCAACACTGTTACATTAGTCTACCAGGTAGTGCCCATGGAACCAGCTAGTTACACACTAGCAACACTGTTGCATTAGTCTACCAGGTAGTGCCCATGGAACCAGCTAGTTACACACTAGCAACACTGTTACATTAGTCTACTAGTAGTGCCCATGGAACCAGCTAGTTACACACTAGCAACACTGTTACATTAGTCTACCAGGTAGTGCCCATGGAACCAGCTAGTTACACACTAGCAACACTGTTACATTAGTCTACCAGGTAGTGCCCATGGAACCAGCTAGTTACACACTAGCAACACTGTTACATTAGTCTACCAGGTAGTGCCTATGGAACCAGCTAGTTACACACTAGCAACACTGTTACATTAGTCTACCAGGTAGTGCCCATGGAACCAGCTAGTTACACACTAGCAACACTGTTACATTAGTCTACCAGGTAGTGCCCATGGAACCAGCTAGTTACACACTAGCAACACTGTATACATTAGTCTACCAGGTAGTGCCCATGGAACCAGCTAGTTACACACTAGCAACACTGTTACATTAGTCTACCAGGTAGTGCCCATGGAACCAGCTAGTTACACACTAGCAACACTGTTACATTAGTCTACCAGGTAGTGCCCATGGAACCAGCTAGTTACACACTAGCAACACTGTTACATTAGTCTACCAGGTAGTGCCCATGGAACCAGCTAGTTACACACTAGCAACACTGTTACATTAGTCTACCGGGTAGTGCCCATGGAACCAGCTAGTTACACACTAGCAACACTGTTACATTAGTCTACCAGGTAGTGCCCATGGAACCAGCTAGTTACACACTAGCAACACTGTTACATTAGTCTACCAGGTAGTGCCCATGGAACCAGCTAGTTACACACTAGCAACACTGTTACATTAGTCTACCAGGTAGTGCCCATGGAACCAGCTAGTTACACACTAGCAACACTGTTGCATTAGTCTACCAGGTAGTGCCCATGGAACCAGCTAGTTACACACTAGCAACACTGTTACATTAGTCTACCAGGTAGTGCCCATGGAACCAGCTAGTTACACACTAGCAACACTGTTACATTAGTCTACCAGGTAGTGCCCATGGAACCAGCTAGTTACACACTAGCAACACTGTTACATTAGTCTACCAGGTAGAGCCCATGGAACCAGCTAGTTACACACTAGCAACACTGTTACATTAGTCTACCAGGTAGTGCCCATGGAACCAGCTAGTTACACACTAGCAACACTGTTACATTAGTCTACCAGGTAGTGCCCATGGAACCAGCTAGTTACACACTAGCAACACTGTTACATTAGTCTACCAGGTAGTGCCCATGGAACCAGCTAGTTACACACTAGCAACACTGTTACATTAGTCTACCAGGTAGTGCCCATGGAACCAGCTAGTTACACACTAGCAACACTGTTACATTAGTCTACCAGGTAGTGCCCATGGAACCAGCTAGTTACACACTAGCAACACTGTTACATTAGTCTACCAGGTAGTGCCCATGGAACCAGCTAGTTACACACTAGCAACACTGTTACATTAGTCTACCAGGTAGTGCCCATGGAACCAGCTAGTTACACACTAGCAACACTGTTACATTAGTCTACCAGGTAGTGCCCATGGAACCAGCTAGTTACACACTAGCAACACTGTTACATTAGTCTACCAGGTAGTGCCCATGGAACCAGCTAGTTACACACTAGCAACACTGCTACATTAGTCTACCAGGTAGTGCCCATGGAACTAGCTAGTTACACACTAGCAACACTGCTACATTGATGCTGTTGACCCGGATCACTGGTTGCTGTGGAAAAGGGGAGTGAGTGTAACCAGTGTGAAATGGCTAGCTAGTTAGTAGCGTTTCAATCGGTGACGTCACTCGCTCTGAGACCTTGAAGTAGTTGTTTCCCTTGCTCTGCGGGGCTGTTGTGGAGCGACGGGTAGGGTGCTTCGAGGGTGACTGTTGTGGATGTATGCAGAGGGTCCCTGCATCAAGTCCTCACTGCCAACTCCCCTGTCGAACACCTTTGGGATGAATTGGAGCCGACTGCGAGCCAGGCCTAATCGCCCAACATCAGTGCCCGACCTCACTAATGCTCTTGTGGCTGAATGGAAGCAAGTCCCTGCAGCAATGTTCCAACATCTAGTGGAAAGCCTTCCCAGAAGAGTGGAGGCTGTTATAGCAGCAAAGGGGGGACCAACTCCATATTAATGCCCATGATTTTTGGAAAGAGATGTTCAACGAGTTGGTGTCCACATACTTTTGGTCATGTAGTGTACCTTCTCTCCTGTCTTCATGTTGGATCTCTCTCTCTCACACGTGGATCTATAACATACCTTCTCTCTCTCTCTCCTGTCTTCATGTTGGATCTCTCTCTCCTGTCTTCATGTTGGATCTCTCTCTCCTGTCTTCATGTTGGATCTCTCTCTCCTGTCTTCATGTTGGATCTCTCTCTCCTGTCTTCATGTTGGATCTATAACATACCTTCCCTCTCTCTCTCCTGTCTTCATGATGGATCTCTCTCTCCTGTCTTCATGATGGATCTCTCTCTCCTGTCTTCATGTTGGATCTATAACATACCTTCCCTCTCTCTCTCCTGTCTTCATGATGGATCTCTCTCCTGTCTTCATGTTGGATCTCTCTCTCCTGTCTTCATGTTGGATCTATAACATACCTTCTCTCTCTCTCTCCTGTCTTCATGATGGATCTATAACATACCTTCTCTCTCTCCTGTCTTCATGTTGGATCTCTCTCTCCTGTCTTCATGATGGATCTATAACATACCTTCCCTCTCTCTCTCCTGTCTTCATGAATGGATCTATAACATACCTTCTCTCTCTCTCCTGTCTTCATGTTGGATCTCTCTCTCCTGTCTTCATGTTGGATCTATAACATACCTTCCCTCTCTCTCTCCTGTCTTCATGTTGGATCTCTCTCTCCTGTCTTCATGTTGGATCTATAACATACCTTCTCTCTCTCTCCTGTCTTCATGATGGATCTCTCTCTCCTGTCTTCATGTTGGATCTATAACATACCTTCTCTCTCTCTCTCCTGTCTTCATGATGGATCTCTCTCCTGTCTTCATGTTGGATCTATAACATACCTTCTCTCTCTCTCTCCTGTCTTCATGATGGATCTCTCTCTCCTGTCTTCATGTTGGATCTATAACATACCTTCTCTCTCTCTCTCCTGTCTTCATGATGGATCTCTCTCTCCTGTCTTCATGATGGATCTATAACATACCTTCTCTCTCTCTCTCCTGTCTTCATGTTGGATCTATAACATACCTTCTCTCTCTCTCTCCTGTCTTCATGTTGGATCTCTCTCTCCTGTCTTCATGTTGGATCTATAACATACCTTCTCTCTCTCTCCTGTCTTCATGTTGGATCTATAACATACCTTCTCTCTCTCTCTCTCCTGTCTTCATGTTGGATCTATAACATACCTTCTCTCTCTCTCCTGTCTTCATGTTGGATCTATAACATACCTTCTCTCTCTCTCTCTGTCTTCATGTTGGATCTATAACATACCTTCTCTCTCTCTCCTGTCTTCATGATGGATCTATAACATACCTTCCCTCTCTCTCTCCTGTCTTCATGTTGGATCTATAACATACCTTCTCTCTCTCTCCTGTCTTCATGTTGGATCTATAACATACCTTCTCTCTCTCTCCTGTCTTCATGTTGGATCTATAACATACCTTCTCTCTCTCTCTCCTGTCTTCATGTTGGATCTATAACATACCTTCCCTCTCTCTCTCCTGTCTTCATGTTGGATCTCTCTCTCTCCTGTCTTCATGATGGATCTCTCTCTCCTGTCTTCATGATGGATCTCTCTCTCTCCTGTCTTCATGATGGATCTCTCTCTCCTGTCTTCATGTTGGATCTATAACATACCTTCCCTCTCTCTCTCCTGTCTTCATGTTGGATCTCTCTCTCCTGTCTTCATGATGGATCTCTCTCTCCTGTCTTCATGATGGATCTATAACATACCTTCCCTCTCTCTCTCCTGTCTTCATGTTGGATCTCTCTCTCCTGTCTTCATGTTGGATCTATAACATACCTTCTCTCTCTCTCCTGTCTTCATGTTGGATCTCTCTCTCCTGTCTTCATGATGGATCTATAACATACCTTCTCTCTCTCTCTCCTGTCTTCATGTTGGATCTATAACATACCTTCCCTCTCTCTCTCCTGTCTTCATGTTGGATCTCTCTCTCCTGTCTTCATGTTGGATCTATAACATACCTTCTCTCTCTCTCTCCTGTCTTCATGTTGGATCTCTCTCTCCTGTCTTCATGATGGATCTATAACATACCTTCTCTCTCTCTCTCCTGTCTTCATGATGGATCTATAACATACCTTCTCTCTCTCTCTCCTGTCTTCATGTTGGATCTATAACATACCTTCTCTCTCTCTCTCCTGTCTTCATGTTGGATCTCTCTCTCCTGTCTTCATGTTGGATCTATAACATACCTTCTCTCTCTCTCCTGTCTTCATGTTGGATCTCTCTCTCCTGTCTTCATGATGGATCTATAACATACCTTCTCTCTCTCTCTCCTGTCTTCATGATGGATCTATAACATACCTTCTCTCTCTCTCTCCTGTCTTCATGTTGGATCTATAACATACCTTCTCTCTCTCTCTCCTGTCTTCATGTTGGATCTCTCTCTCCTGTCTTCATGTTGGATCTATAACATACCTTCTCTCTCTCTCTCCTGTCTTCATGTTGGATCTCTCTCTCCTGTCTTCATGTTGGATCTATAACATACCTTCCCTCTCTCTCTCCTGTCTTCATGTTGGATCTCTCTCTCCTGTCTTCATGTTGGATCTATAACATACCTTCCCTCTCTCTCCTGTCTTCATGATGGATCTATAACATACCTTCTCTCTCTCTCTCTCCTGTCTTCATGTTGGATCTATAACATACCTTCTCTCTCTCTCTCCTGTCTTCATGTTGGATCTATAACATACCTTCTCTCTCTCTCTCCTGTCTTCATGTTGGATCTATAACATACCTTCTCTCTCTCTCTCCTGTCTTCATGTTGGATCTCTCTCTCCTGTCTTCATGATGGATCTATAACATACCTTCTCTCTCTCTCTCCTGTCTTCATGTTGGATCTACCTTCCTCTCTCTCTCCTGTCTTCATGATGGATCTCATTCCTCTCTCTCCTGTCTTCATGTTGATCTATAACATACCTTCTCTCTCTCTCTCCTGTCTTCATGTTGGATCTATAACATACCTTCTCTCTCTCTCTCTCCTGTCTTCATGTTGGATCTCTCTCTCCTGTCTTCATGTTGGATCTATAACATACCTTCCCTCTCTCTCTCCTGTCTTCATGTTGGATCTCTCTCTCCTGTCTTCATGATGGATCTATAACTACCTTCTCTCTCTCTCTCCTGTCTTCATGTTGGATCTATAACATACCTTCTCTCTCTCTCTCCTGTCTTCATGATGGATCTATAACATACCTTCTCTCTCTCTCCTGTCTTCATGATGGATCTCTCTCTCCTGTCTTCATGTTGGATCTATAACACACCTTCTCTCTCTCTCTCCTGTCTTCATGTTGGATCTCTCTCTCCTGTCTTCATGTTGGATCTATAACATACCTTCTCTCTCTCTCCTGTCTTCATGTTGGATCTCTCTCTCCTGTCTTCATGTTGGATCTATAACATACCTTCCCTCTCTCTCTCCTGTCTTCATGTTGATCTCTCTCTCCTGTCTTCATGTTGGATCTATAACACACCTTCTCTCTCTCTCTCCTGTCTTCATGTTGGATCTCTCTCTCCTGTCTTCATGTTGGATCTATAACATACCTTCCCTCTCTCTCTCCTGTCTTCATGTTGGATCTCTCTCTCCTGTCTTCATGTTGGATCTATAACACACCTTCTCTCTCTCTCTCCTGTCTTCATGTTGGATCTCTCTCTCCTGTCTTCATGTTGGATCTATAACATACCTTCTCTCTCTCTCCTGTCTTCATGTTGGATCTCTCTCTCCTGTCTTCATGTTGGATCTATAACACACCTTCTCTCTCTCTCTCCTGTCTTCATGTTGGATCTCTCTCTCCTGTCTTCATGTTGGATCTATAACATACCTTCTCTCTCTCTCCTGTCTTCATGTTGGATCTCTCTCTCCTGTCTTCATGTTGGATCTATAACATACCTTCCCTCTCTCTCTCCTGTCTTCATGTTGGATCTCTCTCCTGTCTTCATGTTGGATCTATAACACACCTTCTCTCTCTCTCTCCTGTCTTCATGTTGGATCTCTCTCTCCTGTCTTCATGTTGGATCTATAACATACCTTCCCTCTCTCTCTCCTGTCTTCATGTTGGATCTTCTCTCTCCTGTCTTCATGTTGGATCTATAACACACCTTCTCTCTCTCTCTCCTGTCTTCATGTTGGATCTCTCTCTCCCTGTCTTCATGTTGGATCTATAACATACCTTCTCTCTCTCTCTCCTGTCTTCATGTTGGATCTCTCTCTCCTGTCTTCATGTTGGATCTATAACATACCTTCTCTCTCTCTCCTGTCTTCATGTTGGATCTATAACACACCTTCTCTCTCTCTCTCCTGTCTTCATGTTGGATCTATAACATACCTTCCCTCTCTCTCTCCTGTCTTCATGTTGGATCTCTCTCTCCTGTCTTCATGTTGGATCTATAACACACCTTCTCTCTCTCTCTCCTGTCTTCATGATGGATCTATAACATACCTTCTCTCTCTCTCCTGTCTTCATGATGGATCTCTCCCTCTCTCTCTCCTGTCTTCATGTTGGATCTATAACATACCTTCCCTCTCTCTCTCCTGTCTTCATGTTGGATCTATAACACACCTTCTCTCTCTCTCCTGTCTTCATGTTGGATCTATAACATACCTTCTCTCTCTCTCCTGTCTTCATGATGGATCTCTCTCTCCTGTCTTCATGATGGATCTATAACATACCTTCTCTCTCTCTCCTGTCTTCATGTTGGATCTCTCTCTCCTGTCTTCATGATGGATCTATAACATACCTTCTCTCTCTCTCTCCTGTCTTCATGTTGGATCTCTCTCTCCTGTCTTCATGATGGATCTATAACATACCTTCTCTCTCTCTCCTGTCTTCATGTTGGATCTATAACATACCTTCTCTCTCTCTCTCCTGTCTTCATGTTGGATCTATAACATACCTTCCCTCTCTCTCTCCTGTCTTCATGTTGGATCTCTCTCTCCTGTCTTCATGATGGATCTATAACATACCTTCCCTCTCTCTCTCCTGTCTTCATGTTGGATCTCTCTCTCCTGTCTTCATGATGGATCTATAACATACCTTCTCTCTCTCTCCTGTCTTCATGTTGGATCTATAACATACCTTCTCTCTCTCTCTCCTGTCTTCATGTTGGATCTATAACATACCTTCTCTCTCTCTCCTGTCTTCATGTTGGATCTCTCTCTCCTGTCTTCATGTTGGATCTATAACATACCTTCTCTCTCTCTCTCCTGTCTTCATGTTGGATCTCTCTCTCCTGTCTTCATGTTGGATCTATAACATACCTTCTCTCTCTCTCTCTCCTGTCTTCATGTTGGATCTATAACATACCTTCTCTCTCTCTCCTGTCTTCATGTTGGATCTATAACATACCTTCTCTCTCTCTCTCCTGTCTTCATGTTGGATCTCTCTCTCCTGTCTTCATGTTGGATCTCTCTCTCCTGTCTTCATGATGGATCTATAACACACCTTCCCTCTCTCTCTCCTGTCTTCATGTTGGATCTATAACATACCTTCTCTCTCTCTCTCCTGTCTTCATGTTGGATCTATAACATACCTTCTCTCTCTCTCCTGTCTTCATGTTGGATCTATAACATACCTTCTCTCTCTCTCCTGGCTTCATGTTGGATCTATAACATACCTTCTCTCTCTCTCTCCTGTCTTCATGTTGGATCTATACATACCTTCTCTCTCTCTCTCCTGTCTTCATGTTGGATCTATAACATACCTTCTCTCTCTCTCTCCCTGTCTTCATGTTGGATCTATAACCTCTCTCTCCCTGTCTTCATGTTGGATCTATAACATACCTTCTCTCTCTCTCTCTCCTGTCTTCATGTTGGATCTATAACATACCTTCCCTCTCTCTCCTGTCTTCATGTTGGATCTATAACATACCTTCTCTCTCTCTCCTGGCTTCATGATGGATCTATAACATACCTTCTCTCTCTCTCTCCTGTCTTCATGTTGGATCTATAACATACCTTCTCTCTCTCTCCTGTCTTCATGTTGGATCTATAACATACCTTCTCTCTCTCTCCTGTCTTCATGTTGGATCTATAACATACCTTCTCTCTCTCTCTCCTGTCTTCATGTTGGATCTATAATACCTTCCCTCTCTCTCCTGTCTTCATGTTGGATCTATAACACCTTCTCTCTCTCTCCTGTCTTCATGATGGATCTATAACATACCTTCTCTCTCTCTCTCCTGTCTTCATGTTGGATCTAACATACCTTCTCTCTCTCTCCTGTCTTCATGTTGGATCTATAACATACCTTCTCTCTCTCTCCTGTCTTCATGTTGGATCTCTCTCTCCTGTCTTCATGTTGGATCTATAACATACCTTCCCTCTCTCTCTCCTGTCTTCATGTTGGATCTCTCTCTCCTGTCTTCATGTTGGATCTATAACATACCTTCTCTCTCTCTCCTGTCTTCATGTTGGATCTCTCTCTCCTGTCTTCATGTTGGATCTATAACATACCTTCTCTCTCTCTCTCCTGTCTTCATGTTGGATCTCTCTCTCCTGTCTTCATGTTGGATCTATAACATACCTTCTCTCTCTCTCCTGTCTTCATGTTGGATCTCTCTCTCCTGTCTTCATGTTGGATCTATAACATACCTTCCCTCTCTCTCTCCTGTCTTCATGTTGGATCTCTCTCTCCTGTCTTCATGATGGATCTATAACATACCTTCTCTCTCTCTCTCCTGTCTTCATGTTGGATCTCTCTCTCCTGTCTTCATGTTGGATCTATAACATACCTTCCCTCTCTCTCTCCTGTCTTCATGTTGGATCTCTCTCTCCTGTCTTCATGTTGGATCTATAACATACCTTCTCTCTCTCTCCTGTCTTCATGTTGGATCTCTCTCTCCTGTCTTCATGTTGGATCTATAACATACCTTCCCTCTCTCTCTCCTGTCTTCATGTTGGATCTCTCTCTCCTGTCTTCATGTTGGATCTCTCTCTCCTGTCTTCATGTTGGATCTATAACATACCTTCTCTCTCTCTCTCTCTGTCTTCATGTTGGATCTCTCTCTCCTGTCTTCATGTTGGATCTATAACATACCTTCTCTCTCTCTCTCCTGTCTTCATGTTGGATCTATAAATACCTTCTCTCTCTCTCTCCTGTCTTCATGTTGGATCTATAACATACCTTCTCTCTCTCTCTCCTGTCTTCATGTTGGATCTCTCTTCTTTTATTCTCTCTCTCTCTCTGTCTTCATGTTGGATCTCTCTCTCTGTCTTCATGTTGGATCTATAACATACCTTCTCTCTCTCTCTCCTGTCTTCATGTTGGATCTATAACATACCTTCTCTCTCTCTCCTGTCTTCATGTTGGATCTCTCTCTCCTGTCTTCATGATGGATCTATAACATACCTTCTCTCTCTCTCTCCTGTCTTCATGTTGGATCTCTCTCTCCTGTCTTCATGTTGGATCTATAACATACCTTCTCTCTCTCTCTCCTGTCTTCATGTTGGTCTCTCTTCTCTCCTCCTGTCTTCATGTTGGATCTCTCTCTCCTGTCTTCATGTTGGATCTATAACATACCTTCTCTCTCTCTCCTGTCTTCATGTTGAATCTCTCTCTCCTGTCTTCATGTTGGATCTATAACATACCTTCTCTCTCTCTCTCCTGTCTTCATGTTGGATCTCTCTCTCCTGTCTTCATGTTGATCTATAACATACCTTCCTTTGGATCTCTCTCTCTCTCCTGTCTTCATGTTGGATCTCTCTCTCCTGTCTTCATGTTGGATCTATAACATACCTTCTCTCTCTCTCCCTGTCTTCATGTTGGATCTCTCTCTCCTGTCTTCATGTTGGATCTATAACATACCTTCTCTCTCTCTCTCCTGTCTTCATGTTGGATCTCTCTCTCTCTGTCTTCATGTTGGATCTATACCTCTCTCTCCTGTCTTCATGTTGGATCTATAACATACCTTCTCTCTCTCTCTCCTGTCTTCATGTTGGATCTCTCTCTCCTGTCTTCATGTTGGATCTATAACATACCTTCTCTCTCTCTCTGTCTTCTATCTCCTGTCTTCATGTTGGATCTATAACATACCTTCTCTCTCTCTCTCCTGTCTTCATGTTGATCTCATTCCTGTCTTCATGTTGGATCTATAACATACCTTCTCTCTCTCTCCTGTCTTCATGTTGGATCTCTCTCTCCTGTCTTCATGTTGGATCTATAACATACCTTCTCTCTCTCTCTCCCTGTCTTCATGTTGGATCTATAACATACTTCCTCTCTCCTGTCTTCATGTTGGATCTCTCTCCCTGTCTTCATGTTGGATCTATAACATACCTTCTCTCTCTCTCTCCTGTCTTCATGTTGGATCTCTCTCTCCTGTCTTCATGATGGATCTATAACATACCTTCTCTCTCTCTCTCCTGTCTTCATGTTGGATCTTACCCTTCTCCTGTCTTCATGTTGGATCTATAACATACCTTCTCTCTCTCTCTCCTGTCTTCATGTTGGATCTCTCTCTCCTGTCTTCATGTTGGATCTATAACATACCTTCTCTCTCTCTCTCCTGTCTTCATGTTGGATCTTTCTCTCTCTCTCTGTCTTCATGTTGGATCTCTCTCTCCTGTCTTCATGTTGGATCTATAACATACCTTCCCTCTCTCTCTCCTGTCTTCATGTTGGATCTTTTCTCTCTCCTGTCTTCATGATGGATCTATAACATACCTTCTCTCTCTCTCTCCTGTCTTCATGTTGGATCTCTCTCTCTTCTGCTCCTGTCTTCATGTTGGATCTATAACATACCTTCTCTCTCTCTCTCCTGTCTTCATGTTGGATCTATACATACCTTCTCTCTCTCTCTCCTGTCTTCATGTTGGATCTATAACATACCTTCCCTCTCTCTCTCCTGTCTTCATGTTGGATCTCTCTCTCCTGTCTTCATGTTGGATCTATAACATACCTTCCCTCTCTCTCTCCTGTCTTCATGTTGGATCTCTCTCTCCTGTCTTCATGTTGGATCTATAACATACCTTCTCTCTCTCTCTCCTGTCTTCATGTTGATCTCTCTCTCCTGTCTTCATGTTGGATCTATAACATACCTTCTCTCTCTCTCCTGTCTTCATGTGATCTCTCTGTCTTCATGTTGATCTATAACATACCTTCTCTCTCTCTCCGTCTCTTTTCTCTTCTCTGTCTTCATGTTGGATCTATAACATACCTTCTCTCTCTCTCTCCTGTCTTCATGTTGGATCTCTCTCTCCTGTCTTCATGTTGGATCTATAACATACCTTCCTCTCTCTCTCCTGTCTTCATGTTGGATCTCTCTCTCTCTGTCTTCATGTTGGATCTATAAACATACCTTCTCTCTCTCTCTCCTGTCTTCATGTTGGATCTCTCTCTCCTGTCTTCATGTTGGATCTATAACATACCTTCCTCTCTCTCTCTCTCTGTCTTCATGTTGGATCTCTCTCTCCTGTCTTCATGATGGATCTATAACATACCTTCTCTCTCTCTCCTGTCTTCATGTTGGATCTTAATACCTTCTCTCTCTCTCTCCTGTCTTCATGTTGGATCTATAACATACCTTCTCTCTCTCTCTCCTGTCTTCATGTTGGATCTCTCTCTCCTGTCTTCATGTTGGATCTATAACATACCTTCTCTCTCTCTCTCCTGTCTTCATGTTGGATCTCTCTCTCCTGTCTTCATGTTGGATCTATAACATACCTTCTCTCTCTCTCTCCTGTCTTCATGTTGGATCTATAACAGTACCTTCTCTCTCTCTCTCCTGTCTTCATGTTGGATCTCTAACATACCTTCTCTCTCTCTCTCCTGTCTTCATGTTGGATCTCTCTCTCCTGTCTTCATGTTGGATCTATAACATACCTTCTCTCTCTCTCTCCTGTCTTCATGTTGGATCTCTCTCTCCTGTCTTCATGTTGGATCTATAACATACCTTCTCTCTCTCTCCTGTCTTCATGTTGATCTTTTCTCTCTCTCTCTCCTGTCTTCATGTTGGATCTATAACATACCTTCTCTCTCTCTCCTGTCTTCATGTTGATCTCTCTCCCTGTCTTCATGTTGGATCTATAACTACCTTCTCTCTCTCTCTCCTGTCTTCATGTTGGATCTCTTCTCCTGTCTTCATGATGGATCTATAACATACCTTCTCTCTCTCTCTCCTGTCTTCATGTTGGATCTATAACATACCTTCTCTCTCTCTCTCCTGTCTTCATGTTGGATCTATAACATACCTTCTCTCTCTCTCTCCTGTCTCTGGATTCTCTCTGTCTTCATGTTGGATCTATAACATACCTTCTCTCTCTCTCCTGTCTCACTCTCTCTCCTGTCTTCATGTTGGATCTATAACATACCTTCTCTCTCTCTCTCCTGTCTTCATGTTGGATCTATAACATACCTTCTCTCTCTCTCTCCTGTCTTCATGTTGGATCTATTCCTCTCTCCTGTCTTCATGTTGATCTATAACATACCTTCTCTCTCTCTCTCCTGTCTTCATGTTGGATCTAATAACCCTCTCTCTCTCTCCTGTCTTCATGTTGGATCTATAACATACCTTCTCTCTCTCTCTCCTGTCTTCATGTTGGATCTATAACACACTCTCCCTCTCTCTCCTGTCTTCATGTTGGATCTATAACATACCTTCTCTCTCTCTCTCTGTCTTCATGTTGGATCTCTCTCCTGTCTTCATGTTGGACTATACTCCCTTCTCTCTCTCTCTCCTGTCTTCATGTTGGATCTATAACATACCTTCTCTCTCTCTCTCGTCTTCATGTTGGATCTCTCTCCTCTGTCTTCATGTTGGATCTATAACATACCTTCTCTCTCTCTCTCCTGTCTTCATGTTGATCTCTCTCTCCTGTCTTCATGTTGGATCTATAACATACCTTCTCTCTCTCTCTCCTGTCTTCATGTTGGATCTATCTTCCTTCTCTCTCCTGTCTTCATGTTGGATCTATAACATACCTTCTCTCTCTCTCTCCTGTCTTCATGTTGGATCTCTCTCTCCTGTCTTCATGTTGGATCTATAACATACCTTCTCTCTCTCTCCCTGTCTTCATGTTGGATCTCTCTCTCCTGTCTTCATGTTGGATCTATAACATACCTTCTCTCTCTCTCTCCTGTCTTCATGTTGGATCTCTCTCTCCTGTCTTCATGTTGGATCTATAACATACCTTCTCTCTCTCTCTCCTGTCTTCATGTTGGATCTCTCTCTCCTGTCTTCATGTTGGATCTATAACATACCTTCTCTCTCTCTCTCCTGTCTTCATGTTGGATCTATACATACCTTCTCCTCTCTCCTGTCTTCATGTTGGATCTATAACATACCTTCTCTCTCTCTCTCTGTCTTCATGTTGGATCTCTCTCTCCTGTCTTCATGTTGGATCTATAACATACCTTCTCTCTCTCTCCTGTCTTCATGTTGGATCTCTCTCTTTTCTCTCTCTCTCCTGTCTTCTGTTGGATCTATAACATACCTTCTCTCTCTCTCTCCTGTCTTCATGTTGGATCTCTCTCTCCTGTCTTCATGTTGGATCTATACATACCTTCTCTCTCTCTCTCCTGTCTTCGTTGATCTCTCTCTCCTGTCTTCATGTTGGATCTATAACATACCTTCTCTCTCTCTCTCCTGTCTTCATGTTGGATCTCTCTCTCCTGTCTTCATGTTGGATCTATAACATACCTTCTCTCTCTCTCGTCTTCATTTGGATCTCTCTCTCCTGTCTTCATGTTGGATCTATAAACCTTCCCTCTCTCTCTCCTGTCTTCATGTTGGATCTATAACTACCTTCCTCTCTCTCTCCTGTCTTCATGTTGGATCTCTCTCTCCTGTCTTCATGTTGGATCTATAACATACCTTCTCTCTCTCTCTCCTGTCTTCATGTTGGATCTCTCTCTCTCTCCTGTCTTCATGATGGATCTATAACATACCTTCTCTCTCTCTCTCCTGTCTTCATGTGGATCTCCTGTCTTCTGTTGGATCTATAACATACCTTCTCTCTCTCTCTCCTGTCTTCTGTTGATCTCTTCCTTCTTCATGTTGGATCTATAACATACCTTCTCTCTCTCTCTCCTGTCTTCATGTTGGATCTCTCTCCCTGTCTTCTGTTGGATCTATAACATACCTTCTCTCTCTCTCTCCTGTCTTCTGTTGGATCTCTCTCTCCTGTCTTCATGTTGGATCTATTACCTTCTCTCTCTCTCCTGTCTTCATGTTGGATCTTCTCCGTCTTCATGATGGATCTATAACATACCTTCTCTCTCTCTCTCTGTCTTCATGTTGGATCTCTCTCTCTCTGTCTTCATGTTGGATCTATAACATACCTTCTCTCTCTCTCTCCTGTCTTCATGTTGGATCTCTCTCTCTGTCTTCTGTTGGATCTATAACATACCTTCTCTCTCTCTCTCCTGTCTTCATGTTGGATCTCTCTCTCCTGTCTTCATGCTTGGATCTATAACATACCTTCTCTCTCTCTCTCCTGTCTTCATGTTGGATCTAATCCCTTCTCTCTCTCTCCTGTCTTCATGATGGATCTATAACATACCTTCTCTCTCTCTCCTGTCTTCATGTTGGATCTCTCTCTCCTGTCTTCATGTTGGATCTATAACATACCTTCCTCTCTCTCTCCTGTCTTCATGTTGGATCTCTCTCTCCTGTCTTCATGTTGGATCTATAACATACCTTCTCTCTCTCTCCTGTCTTCATGTTGGATCTCTCTCTCCTGTCTTCATGTTGGATCTATAACATACCTTCCCTCTCTCTCCTGTCTTCATGTTGATCTCTTCTCCTGTCTTCATGTTGGATCTCTCTCTCCTGTCTTCATGTTGGATCTATAACATACCTTCTCTCTCTCTTCTGTCTTCATGTTGGATCTCTCTCTCCTGTCTTCATGTTGGATCTATAACATACCTTCTCTCTCTCTCTCCTGTCTTCATGTTGGATCTATAACATACCTTCTCTCTCTCTCTCTCCTGTCTTCATGTTGGATCTATAACATACCTTGTCTCTCTCTCTCCCTGTCTTCATGTTGGATCTCTCTCTCCTGTCTTCATGTTGGATCTATAACATACCTTCTCTCTCTCTCCTGTCTTCATGTTGGATCTCTCTCTCCTGTCTTCATGTTGGATCTATAACATACCTTCTCTCTCTCTCTCCTGTCTTCATGTTGGATCTATAACATACCTTCTCTCTCTCTCCCTGTCTTCATGTTGGATCTCTCTCTCCTGTCTTCATGATGGATCTATAACATACCTTCTCTCTCTCTCTCCTGTCTTCATGTTGGATCTCTCTCTCCTGTCTTCATGTTGGATCTATAACATCCTTCTCTCTCTCTCTCCTGTCTTCGTTGTCTTAACATACTTCTCTCTCTCTCCTCCTGTCTTCATGTTGGATCTATAACCACCTTCCTCTCTCTCCTGTCTTCATGTTGGATCTCTCTCTCCCTGTCTTCATGTTGGATCTATAACATACCTTCTCTCTCTCTCTCCTGTCTTCATGTTGGATCTCTCTCTCTCCTGTCTTCATGTTGGATCTATAACATACCTTCTCTCTCTCTCTCCTGTCTTCATGTTGGATCTCTACTTCTCTCCTGTCTTCATGTTGGATCTATAACATACCTTCTCTCTCTCTCTCCTGTCTTCATGTTGGATCTCTCTCTCCTGTCTTCATGTTGGATCTATAACATACCTTCTCTCTCTCTCCCTGTCTTCATTTTGGATCTCTCTCTCCTGTCTTCATGTTGGATCTATAACATACCTTCTCTCTCTCTCCTCCTGTCTTCTGTTGGATCTCTCTCTCCTGTCTTCATGTTGGATCTATAACATACCTTCCCTCTCTCTCTCCTGTCTTCATGTTGGATCTATAACATACCTTCTCTCTCTCTCCTGTCTTCATGTTGGATCTCTCTCTCCTGTCTTCATGTTGGATCTATAACATACCTTCTCTCTCTCTCCCTGTCTTCATGTTGGATCTCTCTCTCCTGTCTTCATGTTGGATCTATAACATACCTTCTCTCTCTCTCTCCTGTCTTCATGTTGGATCTCTCTCTCCTGTCTTCATGTTGGATCTATAACATACCTTCTCTCTCTCTCCTGTCTTCATGTTGGATCTCTCTCTCCTGTCTTCATGTTGGATCTATAACATACCTTCCCTCTCTCTCTCCTGTCTTCATGTTGGATCTCTCTCTCCTGTCTTCATGTTGGATCTCTCTCTCCTGTCTTCATGTTGGATCTATAACATACCTTCTCTCTCTCTCTCCTGTCTTCATGTTGGATCTCTCTCTCCTGTCTTCATGTTGGATCTATAACATACCTTCTCTCTCTCTCTCCTGTCTTCATGTTGGATCTATAACATACCTTCTCTCTCTCTCTCCTGTCTTCATGTTGGATCTATAACATACCTTCTCTCTCTCTCTCCTGTCTTCATGTTGGATCTCTCTCTCCTGTCTTCATGTTGGATCTATAACATACCTTCTCTCTCTCTCTCCTGTCTTCATGTTGGATCTAACTCTCTCCTGTCTTCATGTTGGATCTATAACATACCTTCTCTCTCTCTCTCCTGTCTTCATGTTGGATCTATAACATACCTTCTCTCTCTCTCTCCTGTCTTCATGTTGGATCTCTCTCTCCTGTCTTCATGATGGATCTATAACATACCTTCTCTCTCTCTCTCCTGTCTTCATGTTGGATCTCTCTCTCCTGTCTTCATGATGGATCTATAACATACCTTCTCTCTCTCTCCTGTCTTCATGTTGGATCTCTCTCTCCTGTCTTCATGTTGGATCTATAACATACCTTCCCTCTCTCTCTCCTGTCTTCATGTTGGATCTCTCTCTCCTGTCTTCATGTTGGATCTATAACATACCTTCTCTCTCTCTCCTGTCTTCATGTTGGATCTCTCTCTCCTGTCTTCATGTTGGATCTATAACATACCTTCTCTCTCTCTCTCCTGTCTTCATGTTGGATCTACTCTCTCCTGTCTTCATGTTGGATCTCTCTCTCCTGTCTTCATGTTGGATCTATAACATACCTTCTCTCTCTCTCTCCCTGTCTTCATGTTGGATCTCTCTCTCCTGTCTTCATGTTGGATCTATAACATACCTTCTCTCTCTCTCTCCTGTCTTCATGTTGGATCTTTCCCTCTCTCTCCTGTCTTCATGTTGGATCTATAACATACCTTCTCTCTCTCTCTCCTGTCTTCATGTTGGATCTCTCTCTCCTGTCTTCATGATGGATCTATATCATGCCTTCTCTCTCTCTCTCCCTGTCTTCATGTTGGATCTCTCTCTCCTGTCTTCATGTTGGATCTATAACATACCTTCTCTCTCTCTCTCCTGTCTTCATGTTGGATCTATAACATACCTTCTCTCTCTCTCTCCTGTCTTCATGTTGGATCTCTCTCTCCTGTCTTCATGATGGATCTATAACATACCTTCTCTCTCTCTCTCCTGTCTTCATGTTGGATCTCTCTCTCCTGGTCTTCTGATGGGATCTATAAAATACCTTCTCTCTCTCTCTCCTGTCTTCATGTTGGATCTATAACATACCTTCTCTCTCTCTCTCCTGTCTTCATGTTGGATCTATAACACACCTTCCCTCTCTCTCTCCTGTCTTCATGTTGGATCTCTCTCTCCTGTCTTCATGTTGGATCTATAACATACCTTCCCTCTCTCTCTCCTGTCTTCATGTTGGATCTCTCTCTCCTGTCTTCATGTTGGATCTATAACATACCTTCCCTCTCTCTCTCCTGTCTTCATGTTGGATCTCTCTATGTCTTCTGTCTCTCTCTCCTGTCTTCATGATGGATCTATAACATACCTTCTCTCTCTCTCTCCTGTCTTCATGTTGGATCTCATCTCTCTCCTGTCTTCATGTTGGATCTATAACATACCTTCTCTCTCTCTCTCCTGTCTTCATGTTGGATCTCTCTCTCCTGTCTTCATGTTGGATCTATAACATACCTTCTCTCTCTCTCTCCTGTCTTCATGTTGGATCTCTCTCTCCTGTCTTCATGTTGGATCTTAACATACCTTCTCTCTCTCTCTCCTGTCTTCATGTTGGATCTATAACATACCTTCTCTCTCTCTCTCCTGTCTTCATGTTGGATCTCTCTCTCTGTCTTCTGTTGGATCTATAACATACCTTCTCTCTCTCTCTCCTGTCTTCATGTTGGATCTCTCTCTCCTGTCTTCATGTTGGATCTATAACATACCTTCTCTCTCTCTCTCCTGTCTTCATGTTGGATCTCTCTCTCCTGTCTTCATGTTGGATCTATAACATACCTTCTCTCTCTCTCTCCTGTCTTCATGTTGGATCTCTCTCTCCTGTCTTCTGTTGGATCTATAACATACCTTCTCTCTCTCTCTCCTGTCTTCATGTTGGATCTCTCTCTCCTGTCTTCATGTTGGATCTCTCTCTCCTGTCTTCATGTATCTCTCTCTCCTGTCTTCATGTTGGATCTCTCTCTCCTGTCTTCATGTTGGATCTCTCTCTCCTGTCTTCATGTTGGATCTACCTTCCCTCTCTCTCTCCTGTCTTCATGTTGGATCTCTCTCTCCTGTCTTCATGTTGGATCTATAACATACCTTCTCTCTCTCTCTCCTGTCTTCATGTTGGATCTATACATACCTTCTCTCTCTCTCTCGTCTTCATTTATCTCTGTCTTCATGTTGGATCTATAACATACCTTCTCTCTCTCTCCCTGTCTTCATGTTGGATCTCTCTCTCCTGTCTTCATGTTGGATCTATAACATACCTTCTCTCTCTCTCTCTCCTGTCTTCATGTTGGATCTCTCTCTCCTGTCTTCATGTTGGATCTATAACATACCTTCCCTCTCTCTCTCCTGTCTTCATGTTGGATCTATAACATACCTTCTCTCTCTCTCCTGTCTTCATGTTGGATCTCTCTCTCCTGTCTTCATGTTGGATCTATAACATACCTTCTCTCTCTCTCTCTGTCTTCATGTTGGATCTATAACATACCTTCCCTCTCTCTCTCCTGTCTTCATGTTGGATCTTACTTCTCTCTCCTCTCCTGTCTTCATGTTGGATCTATAACATACCTTCTCTCTCTCTCCCTGTCTTCATGTTGGATCTACACCTTTCTCTCTCCTGTCTTCATGTTGGATCTATAACATACCTTCTCTCTCTCTCTCCTGTCTTCATGTTGGATCTCTCTCTCCTGTCTTCATGTTGGATCTATAACATACCTTCTCTCTCTCTCTCTCTCCTGTCTTCATGTTGGATCTCTCTCTCCTGTCTTCATGTTGGATCTATAACATACCTTCCTCTCTCTCTCCTGTCTTCATGTTGGATCTATAACATACCTTCTCTCTCTCTCTCCTGTCTTCATGTTGGATCTCTCTCTCCTGTCTTCATGTTGGATCTATAACATACCTTCTCTCTCTCTCTCCTGTCTTCATGTTGGATCTCTCTCTCCTGTCTTCATGTTGGATCTATAACATACCTTCTCTCTCTCTCCTGTCTTCATGTTGGATCTATAACATACCTTCTCTCTCTCTCCTGTCTTCATGTTGGATCTCTCTCTCCTGTCTTCATGATGGATCTATAACATACCTTCTCTCTCTCTCTCCTGTCTTCATGTTGGATCTCTCTCTCCTGTCTTCATGTTGGATCTATAACATACCTTCTCTCTCTCTCTCTGTCTTCATGTTGGATCTCCTCTCTCTGTCTTCATGTTGGATCTATAACATACCTTCTCTCTCTCTCCTGTCTTCATGTTGATCTCTCTCTCTGTCTTCATGTTGGATCTATAACTATACCTTCTCTCTCTCTCCTGTCTTCATGTGGATCTCTCTCTCCTGTCTTCATGTTGGATCTATAACATACCTTCTCTCTCTCTCTCCTGTCTTCATGTTTGGATCTCTCTCTCCTGTCTTCATCGTTGGATCTATAACATACCTTCCCTCTCTCTCTCTCTGTCTTCATGTTGGATCTCTCTCTCCTGTCTTCATGTTGGATCTATAACATACCTTCTCTCTCTCTCTCCTGTCTTCATGTTGGATCTCTCTCTCCTGTCTTCATGTTGGATCTATAACATACCTTCTCTCTCTCTCTCTCTGTCTTCATGTTGGACTCTCTCTCTCTCCTGTCTTCATGTTGGATCTATAACATACCTTCTCTCTCTCTCTCCTGTCTTCATGTTGGATCTCTCTCTCCTGTCTTCATGTTGGATCTATAACATACCTTCTCTCTCTCTCTCCTGTCTTCATGTTGGATCTCTCTCTCCTGTCTTCATGTTGGATCTATAACATACCTTCTCTCTCTCTCTCCTGTCTTCATGTTGGATCTTCTCTCCTGTCTTCATGTTGGATCTATAACATACCTTCTCTCTCTCTCTCCTGTCTTCATGTTGGATCTCTCTCTCCTGTCTTCATGTTGGATCTCCTCTCTCCTGTCTTCTGTTGATCTCTCTTCCTGTCTTCATGTTGGATCTATAACATACCTTCCCTCTCTCTCTCCTGTCTTCATGTTGGATCTCTCTCTCCTGTCTTCATGTTGGATCTATAACATACCTTCTCTCTCTCTCTCCTGTCTTCATGTTGGATCTCTCTCTCCTGTCTTCATGTTGGATCTATAACATACCTTCCCTCTCTCTCTCGTCTTTCTGTCTTCATGTTGGATCTCTCTCTCCTGTCTTCATGTTGGATCTCCTCTCTCCTGTCTTCATGTTGGATCTATAACATACCTTCCCTCTCTCTCTCCTGTCTTCATGTTGGATCTCTCTCTCTCCTGTCTTCATGTTGGATCTATAACATACCTTCTCTCTCTCTCTCCTGTCTTCATGTTGGATCTATAACATACCTTCTCTCTCTCTCTCCTGTCTTCATGTTGGATCTATAACATACCTTCTCTCTCTCTCTCCTGTCTTCATGTTGGATCTATATTTCTCTCTCCTGTCTTCATGATGGATCTCTCTCTCTCCTGTCTTCTATGTTGGATCTCTCTCTCCTGTCTTCATGTTGGATCTATAACAACCCTCTCCCTGTCTTCATGTTGGATCTATAACATACCTTCTCTCTCTCTCTCCTGTCTTCATGTTGGATCTCTCTCTCCTGTCTTCATGTTGGATCTATAACATACCTTCTCTCTCTCTCTCCTGTCTTCATGTTGGATCTCTCTCTCCTGTCTTCATGATGGATCTAACATACCTTCCTCTCTCTCCTGTCTTCATGTTGGATCTCTCTCTCTCCTGTCTTCATGTTGGATCTAAATTCTCGTCATGTTGATCCTCTCCCTGTCTTCATGTTGGATCTATAACATACCTTCCTCTCTCTCTCCTGTCTTCATGTTGGATCTCTCTCTCCTGTTTTGATCTATAACATACCTTCTCTCTCTCTCTCCTGTCTTCATGTTGGATCTCTCTCTCCTGTCTTCATGATGGATCTTTACTTCTCTCTCCTGTCTTCATGTTGGATCTATAACATCTTCTCTCTCTCTGTCTTCTGTTGGATCTATAACATACCTTCTCTCTCTCTCTCCTGTCTTCATGTTGGATCTCTCTCTCCTGTCTTCATGTTGGATCTATAACATACCTTCTCTCTCTCTCTCCTGTCTTCATGTTGGATCTCTCTCTCCTGTCTTCATGTTGGATCTATAACATACCTTCCTCTCTCTCTCCTGTCTTCATGTTGGATCTCTCTCTCCTGTCTTCATGTTGGATCTATAACATACCTTCTCTCTCTCTCTCCTGTCTTCATGTTGGATCTATAACATACCTTCTCTCTCTCTCCTGTCTTCATGTTGGATCTATAACATACCTTCTCTCTCTCTCTCCCCTGTCTTCATGTTGGATCTCTCTCTCCTGTCTTCATGTTGGATCTATAACATACCTTCTCTCTCTCTCTCCTGTCTTCATGTTGGATCTCTCTCTCCTGTCTTCATGATGGATCTATAACATACCTTCTCTCTCTCTCTCCTGTCTTCATGTTGGATCTATAACATACCTTCTCTCTCTCTCTCCTGTCTTCATGTTGGATCTATAACATACCTTCTCTCTCTCTCTCTGTCTTCATGTTGGATCTCTCTCTCCTGTCTTCATGTTGGATCTATAACATACCTTCCTCCCTGTCTTCATGTTGGATCTCTCTCTCCTGTCTTCATGTTGGATCTATAACATACCTTCCCTCTCTCTCTCCTGTCTTCATGTTGGATCTCTCTCTCCTGTCTTCATGTTGGATCTCATCCTTCTCTCTCCTGTCTTCATGTTGGATCTATAACATACCTTCTCTCTCTCTCTCCCTGTCTTCATGTTGGATCTAACTACCTTCTCTCTCTCTCTCCTGTCTTCATGTTGGATCTATAACATACCTTCTCTCTCTCTCTCCTGTCTTCATGTTGGATCTTCCTTTCTCTCTCTCTCCTGTCTTCTGTTGGATCTCTCTCTCCTGTCTTCATGTTGGATCTATAACATACCTTCTCTCTCTCTCTCCTGTCTTCATGTTGGATCTCCTCTCCTGTCTTCATGTTGGATCTATAACATACCTTCTCTCTCTCTCTCCTGTCTTCATGTTGGATCTATAACATACCTTCTCTCTCTCTCCCTGTCTTCATGTTGGATCTATACATACCTTCTCTCTCTCTCTCCTGTCTTCATGTTGGATCTACTCTCTCTCTCCTGTCTTCATGTTGGATCTATACATACCTTCTCTCTCTCTCTCCTGTCTTCATGTTGGATCTCTCTCTCCTGTCTTCATGATGGATCTATAACATACCTTCTCTCTCTCTCTCCTGTCTTCATGTTGGATCTATAACATACCTTCCTCTCTCTCCTGTCTTCATGTTGGATCTATAACATACCTTCTCTCTCTCTCCTGTCTTCATGTTGGATCTCTCTCCTCCCTTCTCTCTCTCATCTCCTGTCTTCATGTTGGATCTATAACATACCTTCTCTCTCTCTCTCTGTCTTCATGTTGGATCTATAAATACCTTCTCTCTCTCTCTCCTGTCTTCATGTTGGATCTTCCCTTCCTCTCTCTCTCCTGTCTTCATGTTGGATCTATCTCTCTCCTGTCTTCATGTTGGATCTATAACATTACCTTCTCTCTCTCTCTCCTGTCTTCTATGTTGGATCTATAACATACCTTCTCTCTCTCTCTCCTGTCTTCATGTTGGATCTATAACATACCTCTCTCCTGTCTTCATGTTGGATCTATAACATACCTTCTCTCTCTCTCTCCTGTCTTCATGTTGGATCTCTCTCTCCTGTCTTCATGTTGGATCTATAACATACCTTCTCTCTCTCTCTCCTGTCTTCATGTTGGATCTCTCTCTCCTGTCTTCATGTTGGATCTATAACATACCTTCTTCTCTCTCTCCTGTCTTCATGTTGGATCTCTCTACCCTCTCTCCTGTCTTCATGTTGGATCTATAACATTACCTTCTTCTCTCTCTCTCCTGTCTTCATGTTTGGATCTCTCTCTCCCTGTCTTCATGTTGGATCTATACCATACCTTCTCTCTCTCTCTCCTGTCTTCATGTTGGATCTAAACATCCCTCTCTCCTCTCTTCATGTTGATCTATAACATACCTTCTCTCTCTCTCTCCTGTCTTCATGTTGGATCTCTCTCTCCTGTCTTCATGTTGGATCTATAACATACCTTCTCTCTCTCTCTCCTGTCTTCATGTTGGATCTCTCTCTCTGTCTTCATGTTGGATCTATAACACTACCTTCTCCTCTCTCTCTCCCTGTCTTCCATGATGGATCTCTCTCCCTGTCTTCATGTTGGATCTATAACATACCTTCTCTCTCTCTCCTGTCTTCATGTTGGATCTTTCTCTCTCTCCTGTCTTCATGATGGATCTATAACATACCTTCCTCTCTCTCTCCTGTCTTCATGTTGGATCTCTTTCTCTCTCCTGTCTTCATGTTGGATCTCTCTCTCCTGTCTTCATGTTGGATCTATAACATACCTTCTCTCTCTCTCTCCTGTCTTCATGTTGGATCTCTCTCTCCTGTCTTCATGTTGGATCTATAGCATACCTTCTCTCTCTCTCTCCTGTCTTCATGTTGGATCTATAACATACCTTCTCTCTCTCTCCCTGTCTTCATGTTGGATCTATAACATACCTTCTCTCTCTCTCTCCTGTCTTCATTTGATCTTCCTGTCTTCATGTTGGATCTATAACATACCTTCTCTCTCTCTCTCTGTCTTCATGTTGGATCTCTCTCTCCTGTCTTCATGATGGATCTATACCCTTCTCTCTCTCTCTCCTGTCTTCATGTTGGATCTATAACATACCTTCTCTCTCTCTCTCCTGTCTTCATGTTGGATCTCTCTCTCCTGTCTTCATGATGGATCTATAACATACCTTCTCTCTCTCTCTCCTGTCTCATGTTGATCTCTCTCTCCTGTCTTCATGTTGGATCTTCTCCTTCCCTCTCTCTCTCCTGTCTTCATGTTGGATCTCTCTCTCCTGTCTTCATGTTGGATCTATAACATACCTTCTCTCTCTCTCTCCTGTCTTCTGGTCTCTCTCTCCTGTCTTCATGTTGGATCTATAACATACCTTCTCTCTCTCTCTCCTGTCTTCGGATCTCTCTCTCTTCTTCATGTTGGATCTATAACATACCTTCCCTCTCTCTCTCCTGTCTTCATGTTGGATCTTCTCTCCTTCTTCTTGTTATCTATAACATACCTTCTCTCTCTCTCTCCTGTCTTCATGTTGGATCTCTCTCTCCTGTCTTCATGTTGGATCTATATACATACCTTCTCTCTCTCTCCCTGTCTTCATGTTGGATCTATAACATACCTTCCTCTCTCTCTCCTGTCTTCATGTTGGATCCTTCACCTTCTCTCTCTCTCCTGTCTTCATGTTGGATCTATAACATACCTTCTCTCTCTCTCTCTCCTGTCTTCATGATGGATCTCTCTCTCCTGTCTTCATGATGGATCTTACTCTCCTCTCTCCTGTCTTCATGTTGGATCTATAACATAGCCTTCTCTCTCTCTCCCTGTCTTCATGTTGATCTTCCTTTTCTCTCTCCTGTCTTCATGTTTGGATCTCTCTCTCCTGTCTTCATGTTGGATCTATAACATACCTTCTCTCTCTCTCCTGTCTTCATGTTGGATCTCTCTCTCCTGTCTTCATGTTGGATCTATAACATACCTTCTCTCTCTCTCTCTCTCCTGTCTTCATGTTGGATCTCTATACCTCTCCTTCTTCATCTCTCTCTCCTGTCTTCAGTTATCTCTCCCTCTCTGTCTTCATGTTGGATCTATAACATACCTTCTCTCTCTCTTCCTGTCTTCATGTTGGATCTCTCTCTCTCTCTGTCTTCATGTTGGATCTATAACATACCTTCTCTCTCTCTCTCCTGTCTTCATGTTGGATCTATAACATACCTTCTCCCTCTCTCCTGTCTTCATGTTGATCTCTCTCTCCTGTCTTCATGTTGGATCTATAATACCTTCTCCTCTCTCTCACTGTCTTCATGTTGGATCTCTCTCTCCTGTCTTCTCTCTCTCTCCTGTCTTCATGATGGATCTATAACATACCTTCTCTCTCTCTCTCCTGTCTTCATGTTGGATCTCTCTCTCCTGTCTTCATGTTGGATCTATAACATACCTTTCCCTCTCTCTCTCTCCTGTCTTCATGTTGGATCTCTCTCTCCTGTCTTCATGATGGATCTATAACATACCTTCTTTCTCTCTCTCCTGTTCTTCATGATGGATCTCCTCTCTCCGTTTATGTTCTGTCTTGCAGTTGATCTATAACATACCTTCCCTCTCTCTCTCCTTCTTCATGTTGGATCTTAACTTACCTTCGAGAGTCTCTCTCTCTCCTGTCTTCATGTTGGATCTCTCTCTCCTGTCTTCATGGAGATGGATCTATAACATTCTCTCCTGTCTTCATGTTTGGATCCTCTCCTTCTCTCTCTCTCTCCTGTCTTCTTGTTGGATCTCTCTCTCCTGTCTTCGCATGATGGATCTATACTACCTTCTCTTCCCTCTCTCCTGTCTTCATGTTGATC
>NW_025537737.1:0-28308 GCF_020615455.1 Coregonus clupeaformis | reverse complement strand
ATGGCCAAGACCAGGGACAAGATTGTAGACCTACACAAGGCTGAAATGGGCTACAAGACCATCGGCAAGCAGCTTGTTGAGAAGGTGACAACAGTTGGTGCGATTATTCGCAACTGGAAGAAACACAAAATAACTTTCAATCTCCCTCGGCCTGGGGCTCCATGCAAGATCTCACCTCGTGGAGTTGCAATGATCATGAGAATGGTGAGGAATCAGCCCAGAACTACACGGGATGATCTTGTCAATGATCTCAAGGCAGCTGGGACCATAGTCACCAAGAAAACTATTGGTAACACACTACGCCGTGAAGGACTGAAAACCTGCAGCGCCCGCAAGGTCTCCCTGCTCAAGAAAGGACATATACAGGGCTGTCTGAAGTTTGCCAATGAACATCTGAATGATTCAGAGGAGAACTGGGTGAAAGTGTTGTGGTCAGATGAGACCAAAATGGAGCTCTTTGGCATCAACTCAACTCGCCGTGTTTGGAGGAGGAGGAATGCTGCCTATGACCCCAAGAACACCATCCCCACCATCAAACATGGAGGTGGAAACATTATGCTTTGGTGGTGTTTTTCTGCTAAGGGGACAGGACAACTTCACCGCATCAAAGGGACGATGGACGGGGCCATGTACCGTCAAATCTTGGGTGAGAACCTCCTTCCCTCAGCCAGGGCATTGAAAATGGGTTGTGGATGGGTATTCCAGCATGACAGTAACCCAAAACACACGGCCAAAGCAACAAAGGAGTGGCTCAAGAAGAAGCACATTAAGGTCCTGGAGTGGCCTAGCCAGTCTCCAGACCTTAATCCCATAGAAAATCTGTGGAGGGAGCTGAAGGTTTGAGTTGCCAAACGTCAGCCTCGAAACCTTAATGACTTGGAGAAGATCTGCAAAGAAGATTGGAACAAAATCCCTCCTGAGATGTGTGCAAACCTGGTGGCCAACTACAAGAAACGTCTGACCTCTGATTGCCAACAAGGGTTTTGCCACCAATTACTAAGTCATGTTTTGCAGAGGGGTCAAATACTTATTTCCCTCATTAAAACGCAAATCAATTAATAACATTTTTGACATGCGTTTTTCAGGATTTCTTTTTTGTTATTCTCTCTCACTGTTCAAATAAACCTACCATTAAAATTATAGACTGATCATGTCTTTTTCAGTGGGCAAACGTACAAAATCAGCAGGGGATCAAATACTTTTTCCCTCACTGTACATGGTTTGACACCAGTATTGCCAGCATTTGTTTTATTCACTGGGCTATCTAGAGTGATCAGAGAGTAGACTAAAGAAGTGAAGTAGACAAACTGCCAATGTTTTAAAGTTCTATTAAATGAGTATGTGTAGTTACTAACCCTTGTGATAGTGAGTGGAGGATGATATGGCTTCTTCATCTGCATTGCTTGCTCTTTGGGTTTTTTGGCTGGGTTTCTATAAAGCACTTTGTGACAACTTCTGATGTAAAAAGGGTTTCATAAAATACAATTTATTGACATGTATATCACACCAACTGACTGGTTCTTCTGATGTTGTTCACACAGGACACCATGTTGAGACATTCTCTACATCCAAAGAGCAACAGCAGGAAGATCACAGAGCTAAGAGGTCTCATCACTGCCCACATTGTGAGGAGAGTTTCTCAATTCTATCAAAGTTAAAAATACACCTACAAATACACACAGGAGAGAATCTGTATTCCTGTACTGACTGTGGGAAGAATTTCACAACATCAAAGGATCTGACAGTTCATCAGAGAACACACACAGGAGAGAAGCCTTACTCCTGCTCTGACTGTGTAAAATGCTTCAAAACATCAACTGAGCTAAGACTTCATCAGAGAACACACACAGGAGAGAAGCCTTACTCCTGCTCTGACTGTGGGACAAGTTTCTCTCGACTGGGCAACTTAAAAACACACCAACGGATACACACAGGAGAGAAGCCTTACTCCTGCTCTGACTGTGTAAAATGCTTAAAAACATCAACTGAGCTAAGACTTCATCAGAGAACACACACAGGAGAGAAGCCTTACTCCTGCTCTTACTGTGGGGCGAGTTTCTCTCGACTGGGCAACTTAAAAAAACATGAACGTATACACACAGGAGAGAAGCCTTACTCCTGCTCTGACTGTGGGTTAAGTTTCTCTCAATCTAGCAAATTAAAAATACATGAACGTATACACACAGGAGAGAAGCCTTACTCCTGCTCTGACTGTGGGAAGAGTTTCTCTCGACAGGACCCCTTAAAAATACATGAACGTATACACACAGGAGAGAAGCCTTACTCCTGCTCTGACTGTGTAAAATGCTTCACAACATCAACTGAGCTAAAAGTTCATCAGAGAACACACACAGGAGAGAAGCCTTACTCCTGCTCTGACTGTGGGGCGAGTTTCTCTCAACTGGGCCACTTAAAAACACATGAACGTATACATACAGGAGAGAAGCCATACTCCTGCAATGACTGTGGGGAGAGTTTTGCTCAACTGGGCAACTTAAAACAACACCACCGTATTCACACAGGAGAGAAGCCTTACTCCTGTTCTGACTGTGGGGCGAGTTTCTCTCGACTGGACAACTTAAAACAACATGAACGTATACACACAGGAGGGAAGCCTTACTCCTGCTCTGACTGTGGGGCGAGTTTCTCTCAACTGGGCCCCTTAAAAATACATGAACGTATACACACAGGAGAGAAGCCTTACTCCTGCTCTGACTGTGGGACAAGTTTCTCTCGACTGGACAACTTAAAACAACATGAACGTATACATACAGGAGAGAAGCCATACTCCTGCTCTGACTGTGGGTTAAGTTTCTCTCAATCTGGCAACTTGAAAATACATGAACGTATACATACAGGAGAGAAGCCTTACTGCTGCTCTGACGGTGGGGAGAGTTTTGCTCAACTGGGGACTTTAAAAAAACACCACCGTATTCACACCGGAGAGAAGCCTTACTCCTGCTCTGACTGTGTAAAATGCTTCACAACATCAACTAAGCTAAGACTTCATCAGAGAACACACACAGGAGAGAAGCCTTACTCCTGCTCTGACTGTGGGAAGAGTTTCTCTCGACTGGGCCCCTTAAAAATACATGAACGTATACATACAGGAGAGAAGCCATACTCCTGCAATGACTGTGGGAAGGGTTTCTCTCATCAGGAAAGCTTTAAATCACACCAACGGATACACACAGGAGAGAAGCCTTACTCCTGCTCTGACTGTGTAAAGCGCTTCAAAACATCAACTGAGCTAAAAGTTCATCAGAGAACACACACAGGAGAGAAGCCTTACACCTGCTCTGACTGTGTAAAATGCTTCAAAACATCAACTGAGCTAAAAGTTCATCAGAGAACACACACAGGAGAGAAGCCTTACTCCTGCTCTGACTGTGGGAAGGGTTTCTCTCGACAGGACAACTTAAAAATACATGAACGTATACACACAGGAGAGAAGCCTTACTCCTGCTCTGACTGTGTAAAGCGCTTCAAAACATCAACTGAGCTAAAACTTCATCAGAGAACACACACAGGACAAAAGCCTTACTCCTGCTCTGACTGTGGGAAGAGTTTCTCTCAATCTGGCAACTTGAAAATACATGAACGTATACATACAGGAGAGAAGCCATACTCCTGCTCTGACTGTGGGTTAAGTTTCTCTCAATCTGGCAACTTGAAAATACATGAACGTATACACACAGGAGAGAAGCTGTCTGTGAGATGAGATTCTACATATCTGGCAATTTAAAAAGACACCAACGTATACATAAGAAGTGGTAGTGGATTGGATACACTATTGTAATCCTATTGTTTCTCACTGTGAGAGAACTGTGCAGAGGTACGGGAAGTTGTAGAATGTTAGAATCTCTTTACTGATCAGTGTGCACCTTGTCAGTTTTGCAGATAGCTCCTACTGTAAAGATAATGAGAGGTCTAGGATATTGAGGAAACCACGAGTACATGCATCCATGCCGTGTGTCAGCATTGCAGGATGGTGGTGGTGGTGTGGGGTGTGTTTTCATGGCAGACATTGGGCCCCTTGATAAAAGTGGAGCAACGTTTGAATGCCACAGGATATCTAAAAATCATTGTCAATCAGGTGCATCCCTTCATGGCAGAAGTTATCCATCTGCAAATATATTTTTTCAGCAGGATTATGCCCCATGCCACAAGGCTTGTCCAGAAAAGGTTCCACGAACATGACAGTGAATTCAGGTTACTGCAGTGGCCTTCCGAGGCACCAGATCTCAATCCAATTGTGCATATGTTGTAGGAGATATTCTGAGTAGAAATCCACTGCCAGAAAACTTTATACAACTGTGGGAAGCATTGCAGTCAACATGGGCCAGCATCCCAGTGGAACGCTTTCGACACCTTGTAGAGTCCATGCCCCGACAAATTGAGGCTGTTCTGATGACAAAGACTATCAGCTGTTCAGAAATGACAGGTCCAGAGAGGGGATGCGAGGAGGGGGTGTGGCTATGTATTTGAATCACAGTATGCAGGCAAAGAGAAGAATAACTGACCTAGAGAAATAAGAGTTTGTGTGTCTTCAGCTCCGTCCTAAACAACACCCCAGCTCAGTTTCATCTCTGCTAGTGTAGTGCTCTAACATCCACCATGGGCACATGACAAAACACTGCAGCAGAACACTGTGGATTATCTCATAATCACTGACCATGTGATCAGGATGTCCTCTCACCAAATGGGTCTCATCCTGTGTGGAGACTTTAATCACCTGCCCATCAAGATGCTGACAAACTCAAAAGGACTTCTGGTAACCCAGAACAGAAAGGAGACCTTTGCACGATGTATGGCCAGTACTGATTGTTCTGCCATATATGAGGTGGAGAGCATCGATGCAAAGGTGGAGACGTTCAACTCCTGCATTCAAACTGCACTTGATGTATACATGCCAATAAGAAAACAACAACAACACTGGACAAGCCCTGGATGACTGAAAGAATAAAGGCTGCCATCAGGAAAATACAGAATATTTTCAACAGATGGGGAGAAACTATGACATGGAGAAAATACAGAAACACAGTGCAAATGCTTATCAAGGAAGCAAAGACAAGCTACTACAAAACTGAAATCCAGGACCTAAAGAAGAAAAACCCTAAGGAATGGTGGGACTTCATTAACAATGGACTGGGACCAAAGAAAACATCAGGAGGGAGAATACAGGTCGAGGGAATTGAAGACGACAACGTGGCTGATGTTTTGAATGGCTTCTTTGCTGAGGCATGGACAAGCACCACACCTCTTGCCATCTTCCCCCTGCCCATGTCTACAAAGCAGGTTGAGCTGTGCAGCATTGGCCAGTTAAAGCAAGCTCTGAACAGACTCAGAGCACGTAAAGCATGTGGGCCTGATGGCATTCCAGCCTGGCTACTAAAGAGCATGAAGAAGATCTAGCCCCTGTCATCAAACACATTGTTAAAACTGTCCCCTGCCAGTAGGAGGTGTTATCTGAGTGCACGATTCAGTATGACTACCTCCCAATGTCCAGCACTACTACCGCCCTTGTGAAAGCCACATACTCCTGGCTGACAGCTACAGACTCCATAAACCCAACAATGGTGAGGGTGTTACTTGCTGATGTGTCCAATGCCTTTGATCGAGTAGATCACCCATAGTTCCTGCAACATCTGTATAACATTGAACTGTGTCCAAGGTTACCAGCCTGGCTCCACAGCTACACCACCGAAAGAGGGCAGAGGGTGATGGCAACTGGCACATTTAGCCCTTGGTCAGAGGACCATCCACAACCTGCACCACTAATCCTAGGAGGACAGGAAGTACCAGTGGTAACAACAACCAAGTATATGGGTTTTAATCTAGACTCTAACCTCAGTGGTGACACCTGGAGCAGCCATTGAGAATGGCCTCGAAACGCCTTTTTGACTGTTCTTGCCAGTAATGTCCTACTGAAGATCTGGTCACAGTCTATACTAAACTGGCCAGGCCTTGTCTGGAATACGGTGGAGTGCTGTTAGTTGGATGCAGTAAAAAGCAGCAGGCCCAACTAGACAGGGTGCAGAGGAGGGCCTTGAGGATCATCTCCAGAGGTGGAGCAGTCCAACCACAGCTCCCGTCACTGCAGAGCAGGCAAGGACAGGCTGCAGTGCACCTGGTGAAGGACATGCACACTCTTGACCATCCACTGAATGACCTGCTCCCTCCAAGAAGAGGTAACTGCACCACCAGGCTCCTGAGAAACAGCCACAAACTGTCCTGTATAACTGCCCGTACAAACCGCCTGCGAAACGTCACTCTACCCACTGCTTTTTTAAATCACATTTTAATATTTCAATTTCCATCATGAAAAATGTCCTGTAATGTTTCAAGTGTTCTGTATTCTACTTATGTCACATATTGTGTTATGTATTTTAACAGGTAGCCTAGCGGTTTAGAGTGTTGGGCCAGTAACTGAAAGGTCGCTGGTTTAAATCCCGAGCCAACTAGGTCAAAAATCTGTCATTGTGGCCTTGAGCAAGGCAATTAACCCCAATTGGTCCTATAAGTCGCTCTAGATAAGAGCATCTGCTAAATTACAAATATGTAATGAAAAATCATGTTTGTACATTAATTTGTGCTGGGCAACCTTTTCTTCTCTTGTGCATAAATATAACAAAGTGTTTAAAGTGAAATAGTTAGTCTATACAGTGCATTCTGAAAGTATTCAGACCCCTTGACTTCTTCAACAAAAAAATAAGTTACAGCCTTATTGTAAAAATGTTATTTTTTTTTTTACAAACAACAACAAAAATCCCTCATCAATCTACACACAATACCCCATAATGACAAAGTGGAAACAGGTTTAGACATTTTTGCAAAACCTTATTTACATTAGTATTCCAGACCCTTTGCTATGAACCTCGAAATTTAGCTCAGGTGCATCCTGTTTCCATTGATATTCCTTGAGATGTTTCTACAACTTGATTGGAGTCCACCTGAGATAAATTCAATTGATTGGACATGGTTTGAAAAGGCACACACCTGTCTATATAACATCCCACAGTTGACATTGCATGTCAGAGCAAAAACCAAGCCATGAGGTTGAAGGAATTGTCCGTAGAGCTCCGAGACAGGATTGTGATGAGGCACAGATCTGGGGAAGGGTACCAAAAAATGTCTGCAGCATTGAAGGTCCCCAAGAACACCGTGGCCTCCTCCATTCTTAAATGGAAGAAGTTTGGAATCACCAAGATTCTTCCTAGAGCTGTCCGCCCGGCCAACTGCGCAATCGGGAGGAGAAGGGCCTTGGTCAGGGAGGTGACCAAGAACCCGATGATCACTTTGACAGAGCTCCAGAGTTCAGCCCGCTTGGAGTTTGCCAAGAGGCACCTAAAGGACTCTGACCATGAGAAACAAGATTATCTGGTCTGTTGTTACCAAGATTGAACTCTTTGGCCTAAATACCAAGCGTCACTTCTGGAGGAAACCTGGCACCATGCCTACGGTGAAGCATGGTCGTGGCAGTATCATGCTGTGCGGATGTTTTTCAGAGGCAGGGACTGGGGAGACTAGTCAGGATCGAGGGAATAATGAACGGAGCAAAGTACAGAGAGATCCTTGATGAAAACCTGCTCCAGAGCGCTCAGGACTTCAGACTTGGCGAAGGTTCACCTGGCCCAGCCAGAGCCCAGACTTGAACCCGATTGAACATCTCCGG
Source organism: Coregonus clupeaformis (assembly GCF_020615455.1). Lineage (NCBI taxonomy): Eukaryota > Metazoa > Chordata > Actinopteri > Salmoniformes > Salmonidae > Coregonus > Coregonus clupeaformis. The sequence continues at coordinate 20,633 of NW_025537737.1, read as the reverse complement.
AGAGACCAGAAAATAGCTGTGCAGCAACGCTCCCCATCCAACCTGATAGAGTTTGAGAGGATCTGCAGAGAATAATGAATGAAACTCCCCAAATACAGGTGTGCCAAGCTTGAAGCATCATACCCAAGAAGACTCGATGCTGTAATCGCTGCCAAAGGTGCTTCAAGAAAGTACTGAGTAAAGGGTCTGAATACTTATATATTTCCGTTTTTTATTAATAAAAAATGTCTAAAAACCTGTCTTTTGCTTTGACATTATGGGGTATTGTGTGTAGATTGATGAGGGGAAAAAATGATTTAACCAACTTTAAAATATGGCTGTAACGTAATAAAATGTGGAAAAAGTCAAGGGGTCTGAATACTTTCAGATTGCACTGTATATAGCCAAGCTATCATTGACTAGGTATTGGCACCCCATGTATATAGCCAAGCTACCATTGACTAGGTATTGGCACCCCATGTATATAGCCAAGCTACCATTGACTAGGTATTGGCACCCCATGTATATAGCCAAGCTACCATTGCTCATCGTGTATTAATTCCTTGTGCTACAATCTTTTTCCTATTATTATAATTGTTGTATTGTGTTCTCCATTGTTGGTCAACATTTCACTGTTAGTCTACACCTGTTGTTTACCAAACATGTGACAAAATGAAATGACTACGTGTTTAGTTAATTGTCTTCTAAAACTATACTGAAAAAATATATAAACTTGACATGTAAAGTGTTGGTCCCATGTTTCATGAGCTGAAATAAAAGATACGGATATTTTCCATACGCGCAAAAAGCTTATTTCTCTCCAAACTTGGTGCACAAATTTGTTTCCATTTCTGTTAGTGAGCATTTCTCCTTTGCCAAGATAATCAATCCACCTGCGAGTTGTGGCATATCAAGAAGCTGATTAAACAGCATGATCATTACACAGGTGCACCTTGTGCTGGGTACAATAAAAGGCCACTCTGAAATGTGCCGTTTTGTCACACAACACAATGCCACAGATGTCTACATTTTGAGGGAGTGCGCAATTGGCATGCTGACTGCAGGAATGTTCACAAGAGCTGTTGCCAGAGAATTGAATTACATTTCTAACTTCCAGGACCTCCACATCTGGCTTCTTCACCTGCAGGATCATCTGAGACCAGCCACCCGGACAGCTGATGAAACTGAGGAGTATTTATATCTGTAATAAAGCCCTTTTAGTGTGGAAAAATCATTCTTATTGGCTGATGGGTGGGCCCCTGTCATGTGAAATCCATAGATTAGGGCCTAATGAATGTATTTCAATTGTCTGATTTCCTTATATGAACTGTACCCCAGTAAAATTGTTGAATGTTGTGTTTATATTTTTGTTCAGTTAGTTAAAATCTTACAAAACAACTGATGATGATTATGTTTGGAAAACTGCATTGATCTGCCAATGAAAAATAACATTAGTACATGAATTTGTACTGGTCAACCTCTCCTTCTCTTTTGTATTCAGTTCTTCCATATTAGATCTGACAGTATGAATGGTTCTCATGGTTGTATTCAGTTCTTCTATATTAGATCTGACAGTATGAATGGTTCTTATGGTTGTATTCAGTTCTTCCATATTAGATCTGACAATATGAATGGTTCTCATGGGCTGAGTGCCTGGAGTGACTACAGTCATACCAAGTTTTCTTTGAACCTGTGATCTCACCAGGACAGAACCACATGTCTCTATCACACTCCAGCCCAGAAGGTGGCAGTGATATACCTTTAACGTTGGTCTGAACACCACCAATAAACACCATAGAAGAAGAATGCCTGCTTAGCAACAACCAAGGGACCATGCAGCTTTCCACTGTCCCAAAGACTGTCTATTATATGGAACAGATTGGCATGTGACCACTAACAATGTAGACACGTCCTCAAAGACTGGACATGAATCTGTGTTGGTCAAACTCTTCTCTTCTCTATCATTAAATACAACAAAACTATGTTTTAAGTGAAATATTTAGTGTTTGTCTGAAGCTGGAAGAAATACCTGAAATGAGCATCACAAAGATACATTTGACCTATGCACTAACAAGCTTTGTCACCAGCTGCAGTACTGTAGCTTTATTAATCTACTGTACTTCAACATGTACTCACATTGGATGGATTGATTAGGATTCAAACCATGTCTTAAACTGCTACCTAGCAAGTTACAAGCCACAACACAGATGTAAAGTTGCTGTAGAACTGTTTAATGGGGTGTGAAAATATATGTAATCAAAACTACTGGATATCTTTAGAAGGAAAATTGTTCTACAATTTTCTTACACTTTGAAAATGTGGAATAGTTTTTGTATGTCGGCAGGATAAAAACAATATTAATCCCTATTAAGATTTAAGCTAGCAAAATGTAAAGGGGTGTGTAGACTTTCACTGTGACTGTATACGTACCATTGACTTGCAATGGATTTGTGCCACAAATGCTAAAAAGTTAGCATTTTAAACAATAGTAAGATAAACAATATATGCCCAGGACTATATTGAGGGACAGACTGTTGAAATGCCCAGTTGATTATGTAAACAGTCTTGTAGAACTCTGGCATTGATGGTCCATCTGAGGGTGAGTCATTGATATAAATGCTCAGAGTAAAAGCTGTGAACTCACCTGTGATGGCCCACGTCTACCACAACCTTTCCTATTGTGTTTGTAAGAGCCACAGCATTTTAGGCAGCCATTGTTCAAAATGTGTTCATACATACAGTACAATGGGAGGGCGTGTGGAAGGAACAGGGGAGAACCAGGAGTTTGATCTCTGACTTCTATTTAGGACTGGGATCCCTCTGTGGGCCGGCCTTTTCAGAATATCTCTCAATTCTCGTTTAAACATGCTAGAAACATAAAGGACAGCCTAGTAAGAGCAGATGAATATGTTCCCCCTCAGCATTTCCTATCCACCCTCCCCTCAAATCATTGTGAGAACTGTAATGCGATGACCAAGTGGGATTTCTTTCTTCACCCTCATACTGGAAATCAAATGTATGTCCTGGGTAGAATTTCCTGTAAAACAAAATGTGTGGTATATTTCCTGATGTGCCCATGTGGCTATTATTATGTTGGAAAGTCTAAGAGACAATTAAAAAAAAACTAATACTTATTTTAAAAACAAATACTTATTTCCCACCATAATTTGCAAATAAATTCATTAAAAATCCTACAATGTGATTTTCTGAATTTTTTTTCTCACTTTGTCTGTCATAGTTGACGTGTAACTATGATGAAAATTACAGGCCTCTCATCTTTTTAAGTGGGAGAACTTGCACAATTAATTGGTGGCTGACTAAATACTTTTTTTCCCCACTGTATGTTGGAAAGAGAAATTTGAAAGTTGAAAGAGCAACTCCCCTGCAGTGTTGCCAACTAATTTTCAGGGGAAGTTGTTAGAGGCAGGTCGATTTGTTGCTAAAAGACGTTGTGATGTCATTGCGTGATGACATCATTACATTTACATTTTAGTCATTTAGCAGACGCTCTTATCCAGAGCGACTTACAGTTAGTGAGTGCATAAATGTTTCGTTATAACATAAAACCGCGTCATTACATAGAATACACAATAACGTGAATCAAATTGACTGGCGTCTCGGCGACAAATATGATTTGACATTTGTTAGTTTAGATTTGTTTGTTTATTATCATATATTTTTATTTGTAAAAGTAATATAAACACAACACATTTTATATGTTCAGATATTTATATTTTTTAAAAACAACACATTTAATTATTTAACAATTACACATTACACGCAAGACAAATGAGATGATCGTGGACTACAGGAAAAGGAGGGCCGAACACGAGAGTTTTAAGTTCCTTGGTGTCCACATCACCAACAAACTATCATGGTCCAAATACACCAAGACAGTCGTGAAGAGGGCCCGACAATGCCCTTTCCCCCTCAGGAGACTGAAAAGATTTGGCATGGGTCCCAGATCATCAAAATGTTAAACAGCTGCACCATCGAGAGCATCCTGACCGGTTGCATCACCGCCTGGTATTGCAACTGCTTGGCATCCGACCGTAAGGCGCTACAGAGAGTAGTGCGTACGGCCCAGTACATCACTGGGGCCAAGATTCCTGCCATCCAGGACCTATATACTAGGCGGTGTCAGAGGAAGGCCCAAAAAATTGTCAAAGACTCCAGTCACCCAAGTCTGATAGAAGCATTTGTATGTTTAAGGTAATGACTAAAGTATTCCACCCCGAAACTGTGTGAAATGTGTTAGAATCATAAGACAATAATCTGATAGTGTTTAGCTTAGTTAGAAGTACAACTAGGGCATTGACTCATTTTTATATCTAAGGGTGAGGACAGTGAGAGAGCTTAGAGAGTTAATCATATGTGCCTGTATAAGATGCATATTTGCCCAGCAACAGAGTATTTGTGTCTTGTGAAACCAGTAAAGGAAGTCTGTGTATGTGTGACCTTTTTTGGGGGGGAGTGGGGAGGGGGGGTAATTTAGTTAATATTTTTCTTAACTCTGTTTTCTTAAAACTGCATTGTTGGTTAAGGGCTTGTAAGTAAGTCTACACCTATTGTATTCGGCGCATATGACAAATAACATTTTATTTGATTTAATATCCATGACTTACAAACAGAGAGAGACATATTATATCCATGACTTACAAACAGAGAGAGACATATTATATCCATGACTTACAAACAGAGAGAGACATATTATATCCATGACTTACAAACAGAGAGAGACATATTATATCCATGACTTACAAACAGAGAGAGACATATTATATCCATGACTTACAAACAGAGAGAGACATATTATATCCATGACTTACACACAGAGAGAGACATATTATATCCATAACTTACAAACAGAGAGAGACATATTATATCCATGACTTACAAACAGAGAGACATATTATATCCATGACTTACAAACAGAGAGAGACATATTATATCCATGACTTACAAACAGAGAGAGAAATATTATATCCATGACTTACAAACAGAGAGAGACATATTATATCCATGACTTACAAACAGAGAGAGACATATTATATCCATGACTTACAAACAGAGACAGACATATTATATCCATGACTTACAAACAGAGAGAGACATATTATATCCATGACTTACAAACAGAGAGAGACATATTATATCCATGACTTACAAACAGAGAGATAAATATTATATCCATGACTTACATTTGTAAATAATGAATGTAAATGATGATTGATTGTAAAGAATTAAACAAATATGACGTCATCTATCAATATGGTGGATGTCTGTTGTCCTCCAAACACTGAGGAAGGCCACCTCCATTTGTTTTGACCTCTGCTGCTAAAAAAGAAGACATTAAACCTGAAAGAATATTTCAGTGAGTGGGTTTTTCATTTCTTCCAATCTGGTTTTAGACCTGGACATATTTTTCAGCGGCTACACTAGATGAGGTGCTATATTGTTTAGGGGTGTCAAACTCATTCCATGGAGGGCCTTGGATCTGCAGGTTTTTGATTTTTCCTTACAATTAAAACCTAGACAACCAGGTTTGGGAGTTCCTTACAAATTAGTGACCTTAATTGATTAATCAAGTACAAGGGAGGAGCGAAAACCCGCAGCCACTCGGTCCTCCGTGGAATGAGTTTGACACCTGTGGTTTAGACCATACAAATCATTGCGCTGCTTTATTTATTGACCTGTCGAAGCCATTTGATACGGTTAATCATTTCTTACTTTTTCTAAGGTTGTCTGAATTAAGCCTAGATCAGACATCTTGCAAATGGCACAATAACTATCTAACGGACATAATGTGTGCTTGCTTAATGACGTTTTCAAATCTAGATTCATCAATAATATGAAAGGTGTGCTGCAGGCAATGTTCCCTCTAAACTGCGCAGCCGCGCACTTCCTCCAGGACTGCAGAGGAGAAGAAATGCCATGCCGCGCAGAGACGCAAGAGATTGAATTTAGCTGAGTTCGCCCCATTATTTTGCACTATATAGATCAACGTTTTTTCTGTGATCGAATCAATATTATATCAGCCCCTTTTCAATGCAACAAACCAAAAAATATATAACTTTGCAAGATTGAGTCTGTGATTTTGTTGTAGGTAGAGCCAGTCCGAACCGAGTAGAATTATATTGGCGGGATTAGGCCACTAGCGGTCTTTCAAACACCCGCGAGTGAATGCGCGGTTCAGATCAGACCGCAGAGCCGCGCGTCTGCACATTTGTTGATATTCTTTGCTAGTTAGCGAGTTATTAGCCCAGTTATACATAAGTATAGGTAAGCAATGGGGAATTACTGCTTCCTACAATAGAACAAAACGTGTAGGCTACATTTCAAGCTGTCTTTGAAAAGCCAGTCAGATAAAAAGCTTATATCTTAATTAAAGAGGCAGTGTTGTATTTTGAGACAGGCTTGAATATGCAAATAAGCCAATAAGCAGATGGGTAGTCTACATTGTCTAATTCTCTGTATGGTAATAATAATTAATAGTATTTTGTAAAGTGGTTTCTTGCATCATACAACACAATACAATTTACAGTCACCTATTTGGCCCATGGTGTTACAAACCAAGTAAAAAAAATCAAGAATTCATGTCAAGCCCTTCATAATGTAAAAACGTTTTTTAAAGTATCATGCAATGTAGGCCTGCATTGAACACCACATATAGGCTACTGTAGGCTATATCATAGAAATAAAAAGCTATCTAAAACTGTAAGAGTACAGCCTCAGTGTTCACTGGAAACGCGCGCGAGAAGTTGCGCAAAAGTCTCACAGCCTTCAAGTTTCCGCTCATAAGACCTACAATTTGCTCAGTTGCCAAAAAAACTAGGTATAGAAATAAATCCTGCTTCACTTTGGAAAGTAGAAGGAAGATTGTTCAAGCAACGCTTCTCCCAGTGCTTAATTATGGTGACGTAATCTACATGCATACGGCAGCTTCTGTTTTAAAACCTTTAGCACTGTGTTTTATCACTGGGGAAAATGTTCATATGAAAGTTAAATTTAAAAATGCAATATAAATAAAAAATATGCCTTTTGAACACAGCAACCAAATACTTTTTTTTGACTGGAAACATTTGAACTATCCAATTTCTCTTCTATATTATTTATCTAGTCAAAACATGTCACTACACCTCAACACATCACCATTGGGACAATCCAATTTCCTAATCCCCATTATTTTCTATAATGCATATGAATAGATTTTTTCAGTATAAAGGACTTAGACAGGTTTTCTTCTTAGGTAACATTGAAATAAAACAACAAACATATTATTTGTATTATTTTTTTCATTTTTAAGTGTTTCCACTTACTATTGGGGAGTGGAAGTAGAGGGGAAGCTTGTGTTACCTTTCTCACACCACTACAGTATTCATTTCAACAGACCCTTTCCATCCCCCATTGTTAGAGTTCAATATATGCCCAGGACTATATTGAGGTTCAGGCTGTTGTAATGTACCATTGATTATGTAAATAGTATTGTAGAACTCTGGTATTGATGGTCCATTTGAGGGTGATTCATTGATATGAATATTCAGAGTGAAAGAGCTGAGAATTAATGTGATGGCCCACATCTAACACAATATTTCCTGTTGTGTTAGTAAGCACCACAGCATTTTAGGCAGCAATTGTTCAAATTGATTAACAGATTAACAGTGAGTACAAACCCAGCCTGCCTCTCTCCTTCCACACTGAGTCCAAACCTACAGTCACTGGGTGCCTAAAACAAACTGCAACCTTGTACTAAACGGTTTTTCAGTCATTTATGTGAATTTCTGAAATCTACTATAGGTTAAGTGCACTTACGTTGTTTAATTTAAAGTGTGCAATTTGTGTCTAATGTGAAATTAATAAATGGTTTGTTGTCAATGCTTAGCTACCTGATCTAATATATTTTTAGAGAATAAACAAAGTGCCAGAACTGTCAAGACTAACTTTTGTGTCCATTTCTCTATATTACTACAGGACGACTAGAATTAAATCTGAGGCCGGGTTTACACATCAACAGTGAGGACAAACCCAGCCTGCCTCTCTCCTTCCACACTGAGTCCAAACCTACAGTCACTGGGTCCTGATTGTGACAGTGGAGCCCAGTTTGCACTGCAGGATCCAGAGATGGCATCAGTGAAGCTGGAAGACTGCAGTCAAACACTGGAGCTGAATGTCAACATTAAAGATGAAGAAGAGGAGGAGAAGATTGGGAAATCTGTTTCTCATGGTAAGAGCAGGTTCTTTAGTGATCATATGTACAGTACACCTCACCTGCGACTCATGAAAATACTTCAATGTATGTATTAATTAAGTCTACTAAAATGTTTATCTGACACCATAAAGACGATTAAAATATGCAAGCAAGCATTTGGCAATGAGTTTATGTTGACTAGCAAGAATTGGTCTGAAGTGGAAGACTAAAGGTAAATAGATTTAATGACATTGTAAAATTAACGATTTACTTAAAAAAATTACTTTTCAGAGGAACTAGGGTTATGTGCCTTGCTCAAGGGCACATCGACAGATTTTTCACCTAGTCTGCTCAGGGATTCGAACCAGCAACCTTCCAGTTACCTTCTGCCCAAGGTGTGAAGCCTAAGTTACAAGTCAATACTGATATTAACAAAACATTAAGTATCTAAACATGATCAGACAGGAAGAGAAAGACAGAGAATCCATAGCTTGTGTCGTGGCCCATAGCTCATGGGAGAGGGGTAGAGAGAAAGACGGTGTACACAGTGTATTAAACATTAGGAACACTTGCTTCTTTCCCTGCCATAGTGAAAGCTATGATCCCTTATCGATGTCTCTTGTTAAATCCACTTCAGTGTAGATGAAGGGTTAAAGAAGGATTTTTTGTGTATGTGTTTCATTCAGAGGGTGAATGGGCAAAACAAAATATTTAAGTGCCTTTGAACAGGGTATGGTAGTAGGTACCAGACGCACCGTTTTGAGTGTGTCAAGAACTGCAACACAGTTTCCTGCAGTTTCAACAGTTTCCCGTGGGTATCAAGAACGGTCCACCACCAAAAGGACATCCAGCCAACTTGACACAACTGTGGAAAGCATTGGAATCAACATGGGCCAGCATCCCTGTGGAAGGCTTTCGACACCTTGTAGAGTCCATGCCCTGACAAAGTTAGGCTTTTCTGAGGGCAGAAGGGGGTGCAACTCAATATTAGGAAGGTGTTCCTAATGTTTTGTACACTCAGTTTATATCTCACCACAGCAGGTCAAGAACAAAAGAGAAAGACACATTGAAGCTAAGACCCTTTTAGAACCATTTGACCATATTTGGATTCAAAATCGGAGTTGTTGATCAATAGCATTACTGTTGAGTTAACTACCAATCAGATATCAGACCTACAGTATGTTAATCACAACAGAGGCTCAGAGGTGTGACAGAATGGGGGATGGTGAGATAATGCATCATTCAGAATGGGGGATGGTGAGATAATGCATCATTCAGAATGGGGGATGGTGAGATAATGCATCATTCAGAATGGGGGATGGTGAGATAATGCATCATTCAGAATGGGGATGGTGAGATAATGCATCATTCAGAATGGGGGATGGTGAGATAATGCATCATTCAGAATGGAGGATGGTGAGATAATGCATCATTCAGAATGGGGGATGGTGAGATAATGCATCATTTAAATATGTGGGGAGCAACACAGAGAAGGCTGAATTCCTGAGAAGACAGTAAAACCTTTGGGTTGATAAAAGAGAAGTCTGGGGTCGGGCCCGCCACTATAGTACTATCTACATCTAGGAGTTATCTCCAAAAGTAAGACCTCCATAAGTTCATTCTGTCATTCTGACACCCCTGAAGAACTCAACACAACAAAGCTTGTTTTATCGTTGTGCATGAAAAGTTGTTTGAACTGTTTCGATGATAAGATGTTCTTTCATTCTACTGAGACTTGCATGGATGACACCAGTATTGTCAGCATTTGTTTTATTAACTGGGCTATCTGGAGTGATCAGAGATTAAAAGTAGACATACTGCCAGTGTTTTGAAGTTCTATGAAATGAGTCTGTGTAGTTGCCAGGGTTGGTGTCAATTCCATTTAAATTCCAGTCAATTCAGGAAGTACACTGTCATTCTAATTCCAATTCTCTTCAATGTTTTTCAATCAGGAAAATTGGTTTACTGGAAACACCTTTCCTCTTTTGACCTCACCCTTTCCCAGTCCCCTCCCACTGCTTGACCCCATCTTCACTAGAGGCTGTTCTCCTACTAATCTCACTGCAACCCCCTCCAAGTCTCTGACCCCTACTTTGTTTCCTTTTCTCTCCATCTCTCCTCCAACCTACCCACTCAGCCCCTAACCCAGATGGTCATGCTCCTCCCACTCAGCCCCTAACCCAGATGGTCATGCTCCTCCCACTCAGCCCCAACCCAGATGGTCATGCTCCTCCCACTCAGCCCTAACCCAGATGGTCATGCTCCTCCCACTCAGCCCCTAACCCAGATGGTCATGCTCCTCCCACTCAGCCCCTAACCCAGATGGTCATGCTCCTCCCACTCAGCCCTAACCCAGATGGTCATGCTCCTCCCACTCAGCCCCTAACCCAGATGGTCATGCTCCTCCCACTCAGCCCCTAACCCAGATGGTCATGCTCCTCCCACTCAGCCCCTAACCCAGATGGTCTGCTCCTCCCACTCAGCCCTAACCCAGATGGTAATGCTCCTCCCACTCAGCCCTAACCCAGATGGTCATGCTCCTCCCACTCAGCCCTAACCCAGATGGTCATGCTCCTCCCAGTCAGCCCTAACCCAGATGGTCTGCTCCTCCCACTCAGCCCCTAACCCAGATGGTCATGCTCCTCCCACTCAGCCCCTAACCCAGATGGTCATGCTCCTCCCACTCAGCCCTAACCCAGATGGTAATGCTCCTCCCACTCAGCCCTAACCCAGATGGTCATGCTCCTCCCACTCAGCCCTAACCCAGATGGTAATGCACCGCCGCAATCTTCACTCTCTCTCTCCCCCTTCTCTCGCCTATTTTATCCTATCCTCTCTCATGACTCTGACTTTGCCTCCTGGACCCTACTCTACTCCCTTTCTGCACCCTAGAAAATCTAATTGATACGATTGTGATGCGTTGTTGTCTCACCTAGCTATCTTAAGATGAATGCACTATTGTAAGTCACTCTGGATAAGAGTGTCTGCTGAATTAGTCAAATTTAAAAACGTGAATTGATATGGAATTGACCCCAGCCCTGATGGTTACTATTCCTTGTGATAGTGAGTGGAGGATGATATGGCTCGTAACACTTTAGAATAGTTTTATTCCCCTGTATTGTACAGCATACTTATGTTAAGTCATTTGTCACCCAGTACAGCCAGAAGAGGACTGGCCACTGCTCAGAGCCTGGTTCCTCTCTAGGTTTCTTCCTAGGATCCTTCCTTCTAGGGAGTTTTTCCTAGCCACTGTGCTTCTGCATTGCTTGCTCTTTGGGGTTTTAGTCTCGGTACCTGCACCCTCAGCGGAGTCATCAAACACCGGAAGCATCTGGGTTTCTGTGGACCTCGTTTAGGTATTTATTTTACGCCTGATACGTTAGGGTATCTGTAAAGCACTCTGTGACAACTGCTGATGTAAAATGGGCTTTATAAAATAAATGTGATTGATGTAAATCACACCAACTGACTGGTTCTTCTGATGTTGTTCACACAGGAGACCATGTTGAGACATTCTCTACATCCAGAGAGCAACAGCAGGAAAATCACAGAGCTAAGAGGTCTCACCACTGCCCACATTGTGAGGAGATTTTCCCAATTCTATCAAAGCTAAAAATACACACAGGAGAGAATCTGTATCTCTGCTCTGACTGTGGGAAGAGCTGCAAAATATCAAGGGATCTGGTACTCCTGCTCTGACTGTTGGAAGAGTTTCTCTCAACGTGGCCACTTAAATAGACACCAACAAATACATACATGTGAGAATCCTCATCAGTTGTCTGACTAGCTAAGATTAAAATCATTCCATCACTTAATTCTCAAGATATCGTAGAACACACTATTGTAATCCTATTGTTTCTCACTGTGAGAGAACTGTGCAGAGGAAAGGGAGACATATTTACTGTTTTTCTGAAGCTGAACAAGACAGGAAGTTTAAATCAGCATCACAAAGCTAAATCTGACCTATTCACTTGCATGTTTTGTCAGCATAAGCAGCTGTGAAACCTGCTGAAGTACTGTAACATTATTGATCTACTGAATCATTGTAGTTGTTGGGGGTCATCTTTACAGTAAATATAATACTTTTGTTCATTTCATGGCATTCACAATAATATATGTTTTATTTATCCACTCAATACATGTCACGACACCTCTACACATTGGGACAAGTCAATTTGCTAGTCACCAATATTCTCTGAATCAAATCAGTGATGGCTGTTTAACAGTCTTCCGGCCTGGAGTTAGAAGCGGTTTCATTCTCTCGGTCCCAGCTTTGATGCATCTGTAATGTCTCCGCCTGCTAGATGGTAGCAGGGTGAACAGGCCGTGGCTCGGGTGGCTGAGGTTCTTCATGATCTTCTTGGCCTTCCACAGAGATCATCTACAATGCAAATGTAATGGGTTGAAAAACTTAGACACTAAAACAGACAACCCTTTAGTTTTTGTTTTTAAACCAAGGTTTATTTGTGTAGCTAATCAATCTCACTTTTATATTCTACATGCTTTAGCAGTAGTTAGTCCATCAGTCTAATAGATGTCGCTGTTAGGGTTGTACAGAGCATTTCCTATGCAGCAGCGGTTAAAAGGGTTGAGGGTTTGAATGGTGCTCCTGAAGAGTCCATGGTGGTGGATAGGCCTTCAATGCAAGCTGCAGGGGTTGCCTTTCAACAAGATGATCCTGACATTTTAAAGGTTAAAAAGGTGGACTTTGTGGCCTCTATCGCAATGGTGATTAACGGCACTGCCAAGGTGGAGAAAAGATCTAGGAAGATAGAAATCATTGTGGTTGCGGCAGAACGGTTCCTGGGGCTGAAAGATTTTGCGGCAAAAGAGTTACATGCAGGGACGGCTTGTTCAATAGGGCGATATGGGCGACGCACTGCCAAACGGGAAAAGGAAGGGATTTTTTTTCTAATCAATTATATCACGGCAACAGCAGTTATCAGTGTTCACGTCTGATCTGCCAGCCACTAAATGTCAAATCAGGCTAAAGTCGTGCTTCAAATGGCCCCGCCCGTTTTTTGGGCGATTTCAGTCAAGTTGAAAATCGCCCAGAAGTCTCTCATAGCCTGTCATGTAAAATCTATTTTTTTCACATTTCAAAGCTTTCAATACATTCTCTATGGGTGTCTGTGGGCATGCACTTACACGCTTTCGTCATACGTGACGTAACGTTGAACGTAACTAAGACAATGGCGGCTAGCAGCGTCTATGTTGCGACCTGCAGTGTGGCGTTATTTTATGTTTTTAATTTGTAGACTTAGTTTACAAACATTCTGCAAACATTCTGCTTTGGACTGATCTTCTGTTTTGGACTGATCTTGTTGATCGTGGTACATACCCGCTCACGAACGGACTAAATAATGAAAACGCTGCTGGCAGCGGAATCCCAATACAGCTGGGAGACTTGGCTGGATGACAGAGTCCCGGACAGAGAGGTGGAGCCGGCCGGCTTCACCCTGGTCAGAGCGGACCGCGATCCTGGTAAGAGAGCGACTCTGTACCCCGACATTGAACTGCTTTCTGTGTCATTGAACCTTACTATTGTTGATAAAACAAGTTTACTGGAGAACGGAGACCAAGTAGAGACTTTTGGACAAGGTGGATAATTGTATAATATAAGGCAGTTTATTCAGAGGTAAAGATATCTGGAATCGCGTGCACGGACCCGTTCGTCAAACTCGTAGGAGTTTATCAGAAGAGCCCCTAAACATTGTGTGCTGACATTTTATACAATAAAATGAAGTAGGTTGAATCTAGTAGTTCTGATCTTCTGATTGGTCCTGATGAGTTGGGCGAGGTCACCTCCAGGCTAGTGTCACTGTTGCATTGGCTCTGAGTCGGGTTCTCTGTCTTCAGATGTTCAGCCTAAGAGAAGAGGATTTGTGTGTGTGTGTGTGTGTTTGTTATCAGTGTGTGTGTGTGTGTGTGTGTGTGTGTGTGTGTGTTTGTTATCAGTGATGATGTGTGTGTGTGTGTGTGTGTGTTTATCAGTGATGATGTGTGTGTGTGTGTGTGTGTGTGTGTGTGTGTGTGTGTGTGTGTGTGTGTCCTCAGGGCAAGAACTCGTGAGTTGGAAGAACTGAGAGACCTATGGCGTGGGTGTTATCCTTAGCCACCTGCTGACAAGGCTGACAAGATAGGACTCTTGTTCATTGTATTGAATACAAAGGCCCAACACAAAATGGGTCATGCACAAGATTTTAGTCAGACCAAGCTACAACATTATATATTTACTACGACAGTACATTCAACCAAAAGCTAATATAACAAAGGCATCAGAGATTATTTATAATCTGTCACAGAAACTGGAATCCATCTCCCCAGATCAGTCAATAAATGCTTCTGGTATTGACTTATATGCTGCCCCTGTCTTCATGTTGTTGCTGGACATATCTTTTTTAAAATGTGTGTAGGTCACCTAAATCATCAGAAAAATTGCCCCTCCTGAGAATTTTTTCAGGAGCCGCCACTGGTTACATGGAATATTGGCAAAAGCCGTACCACCATCTCAGGTCCTAGAGACTGAGAAGGTAGATATGGAGATTTAAAAGAAGGAAGAAATTGGAGTTTTGTTTGTTTTGGCAATGTACTATTTTTATTAGGATGGAATAAGTTAGTATCACTATTAAGTCTGGATTTATTTTTTATTTAATTTATTTTGTGGTTTCAAACCGTCCAGTTGGTGGCGGCAATGCAACTTTTGGATGTAGTCTGCCATAAAACCCACAGAAGAAGAAGATGTCGCCGTTGCTCTGTGGTAGTTGGAAACAGGAACTTCCGGGGAGGCGCGCAACATTCTTCAGAACAAAGCAAACCACGTGACTGTGCTTTCCGTTTCTCTTTATTACTACAGGTATGTAATAGCACTTTTAAACTGCCTAATATCGAAATAACGTCATAACATGTTAGATAACAAATCAGTCAAGGTATTATCACGTTTGGGAAAGGTTTTGTGTAATGTTTGTGTCAGTCTGAGTGATTGAAGAACGTGATAAAATATATTTTACAAGCACATGGCGCTGGGTCCATTACACGTGTTCATTTGTGAGGCTTTCCAGGTTCGTATATAGGTCAGTGCGCTTCGCCTGGGTATGTTCAGTACAAAAACGTTTTGGAAAGTTGCAGATAGAAATACCCTGAATAGAACTGACATGATTCCTTAGAATCAGAGGCATGTTTGCTCTACATAATACATCTGTATCTGATCGTGGCCAACGTCTCCGTCCTCCTGCTGGACGCAGCCCTGGTACCCGCTTGTCCCTATGTATGTGAAGCTAGTCATAATAATGATTAGCCACAATAGTGGAATTTGCGGTTCGCCCTCAAAATAAAAGGCCCTCATTGAAAGTGATGCAAACTGATACAAAATATTGGAATCATGTCAAACGTTGTTACTTAATTTAAAATGAATTACAAAAACTAATTATTTTGAAAATAAACGGGGGAAACCGGTTGAAATCCCACTGTGGAGGTATTAGACCACATAATTGCATTGGGGGCGTTCATATATGCACTTATGAAACGGGTTGGATTGTGCTCCCATTGAATGGGTGACACCCACAGAAAACAATTCTCAAGAGTTTATACAAATGTTAGCGTCTTAGCTCTTATTGCAGGACTTTGACTGTGAAAAATCACCTTCCCAGTCAGTCTATTGCTGGGGTACTCCAGTACTATTTGAGAAGGTCCGGTCAAACAAATTCCCTAGGGATGGATATTGTCATTTATTGGCGTAGTAACAAACCCCCAACTTGTGACCCCAAACTGTTCACAACCCTCTTGTTGGCGGAGAGAACATTTAGCAGTTTTAAAGCTAATATCCCGTAATTCTACACATTTTACGACAGGGCTGAGATGTTTTGTTGTTGCTGTTTTTAAGCAATTCTACATGTTTCCATGTCTTATGTGTGTTTATATGATACCAGGGGTTGAAGCCCAACCAAAACAGTATTATTATATAATTATTTTGTGACCTGTGGTCCATATTGACCCCGTTCTTGGTCCTTACCGTGTTACGCCAGTTGAGTATGCTGTTTCTTTTGTTTGTATTGGACATTCGTATTGCACTGTACAGCCCTACCTATGTATTGTTCAGCCTACTCAGTGACACCCACAGAACACAACTATGTAGAGTTTACACAAATATTAGCGTCTTCACTCTATTGTAGGACTCTGAAACCACTGTTGTCCGGGAGTTTAACCCTGTCAGCTAAATTGTCATGATAATCAGTGGTTTCAAGTTTGTCTCTGTACATTTTTGACGAGATGATCATAGCAAAAAATTAAATACTTCAGCATTTCCCGCTGTGCAAATGCATTGTTTCTCATTGCAAATAGGCTCAGGATAACTCCTGATAAAGTTGGGTAGCTGATAGGCCTTTTCAGAGCTTAAATAGCCAAAATGATTAGTCACAGGGCTCCTGAGTGGCACAGCGGTCTAAGACACTACAGAGCCTGGTTTGATTCCAGGCTGTATCATTATCCGGCTGTGATTGGAGTCCCAATCAATTGGCCCAGCGTCGTCCGGGGTAGGCCGTGATTGTAAATAATAATTTGTTCTTAACTGACTTGGTCCAAATATTGGGTCAAACATTAGACCGGACCAAATCTGAACCAATCACTCAGACATTAGGCAGGTTTCCATTGACCCAGCTGCATTCGACAAAAGCAATGTTGCTAAAATAATCTTTGCGACGTGTAATGGAGACGGCAGAAATAGGAGAAATGTTCTAAAGCTCGACAACATTTTTAATCGTTTAACTTTTGTCAAAGTTTCTTTATTCTGAGACACAAGATAGTTACATGAAAACACACCCTAGAGGGCAATTGTCGTATCTATTTTCTATGTAAACTTTTTCTAAATGTCCAGAAAAAGATCACTGGACAAGTTATTGGAAACATAGCTACTGTTTCTCTAGATTGGAAAGTACAGTACAGCAGAGTACAGGAAAGAGAAGTTTAGTTCAGTACAGTACAGCAGTACAGAGGACAGTACAGTATAACGTACTGTATTGGATTCTACTCTAATGTACTCTGTTATGGCTGGGCTATATGGACTAAAAATCATACAGCTGTATCTTGAGTTTTTTTTAATTCAATATACAGTGAGGGAAAAAAGTATTTGATCCCCTGCTGATTTTGTATGTTTGCCCACTGACAAAGACATGATCAGTCTATAATTTTAATGGTAGGTTTATTTGAACAGTGAGAGACAGAATAACAACAAAAAATCCAGAAAAACGCATGTCAAAAATGTTATAAATTGATTTGCATTTTAATGAGGGAAATAAGTATTTGACCCCTCTGCAAAACATGACTTAGTACTTGGTGGCAAAACCCTTGTTGGCAATCACAGAGGTCAGATGTTTCTTGTAGTTGGCCACCAAGTTTGCACACATCTCAGGAGGGCTTTTGTCCCACTCCTCTTTGCAGATTTTCTCCAAGTCATTAAGGTTTTGAGGCTGACGTTTGGCAACTCGAATCTTCAGCTCCCTCCACAGATTTTCTATGGGATTAAGGTCTGGAGACTGGCTAGGCCACTCCAGGACCTTAATGTGCTTCTTCTTGAGCCACTCCTTTGTTGCCTTGGCTGTGTGTTTTGGGTCATTGTCATGCTAGAATACCCATCCACGACCCATTTTCAATGCCCTGGCTGAGGGAAGGAGGTTCTCACCCAAGATTTGACGGTACATGGCCCGGTCCATCGTCCCTTTGATGCGGTGAAGTTGTCCTGTCCCCTTAGCAGAAAAAAACACCCCAAAGCATAATGTTTCCCACCTCCATGTTTGACCGGTGGGGATGGTGTTCTTGGGGTCATAGGTAGCATTCCTCCTCCTCCAAACACGGCGAGTTGAGTTGATGCCAAAGAGCTCAATTTTGGTCTCATCTGACTACAACACTTTCACCCAGTTCTCCCTCTGAATCATTCAGATGTTCATTGGCAAACTTCAGATGGGGCCTGTATATGTGCTTTCTTGAGCAGGGGGACCTTGCGTGGCGCAGCAGGATTTCAGTCCTTCACAGCGTAGTGTGTTACCAATTGTTTTCTTGGTGACTATGGTCCCAACTTTTGTGTTTCTGCCATATGCGAATAATCGCACCAACTGTTGTCACCTTCTCACCAAGCTGCTTGGCGATGGTCTTGTAGCCCATTCCAGCCTTGTGTAGGTCTACAATCTTGTCCCTGACATCCTTGGAGAGCTCTTTGTGTCTTGGCCATGGTGAAGAGTTTGGAATCTGATTGATTGCTTCTGTGGACAGGTGTCTTTTATACATGTAACAAACTGAGATTAGGAGCACTCCCTTTAAGAGTGTGCTCCTAATCTCAATTTGTTACCTGTATAAAAGACACCTGGGAGCCAGAAATATTTCTGATTGAGAGTGGGTCAAATACTTATTTCCCTCATTAAAATGCAAATCAATTTATAACATTTTTGACATGTGTTTTTCTGGATTTTGTTGTTGTTATTCTGTCTCACTGTTCAAATAAACCTACCATTCAAATTATAGACTGATCATTTCTTTGTCAGTGGGCAAACGTAAAAAGTCAGTAGTGGATCCAGTGGCGGTTTTACACGGAGGCCGGGGGAGGCCCGTGCCTCCCTGGAAATGTCCCTGGCCACCCCTGTGGCCCCCCCGTGCTGACCAAATAAAAAATTATGAATTTATAACTATTTTACACGAGCGCCAAAGCGGTACTAATGCAACGCTCTACACGGCAACGTTCTACACGCGGTAAATTAGAGTGGCGCACCCGAAGGTCGAAGGTAAGCAAAACGATTTAATATCATAAGTGACTTGTTGTTCTTGCACATAGCCTACATGTTCCTTTTGTTCCTCACACATAAATCAAATCAAGTTTTTAAATGTCTGGTCTCGATTTGTTTAGAAATGTAATCATATCTAAGCAAACTCATCGAAGCAGAAGCAAATATCCAAATGTTAGTAGGCTATCCTTGCTAGGTCTACACAATGCTGTGATGTTAACCACGTAACTTCATCCGTCTTGGCTGTTGCATCGCGATAACAAATACATTTTTAGTAAAGTAATCAACAGGTTATCTGCCAGTGTTAAGTAGGGAGGGATGGTTAGGTAACAAAATGTAATGCATGCCCCTACGTTTTTTCTTCTTCTAATAGTTATCATGAAACGAGGAAGGGACATAAAGTCATTTTTTGCCCCAGCAAACAAAAAAGTTAGATAGAGTTTATGATTTTATTCTTTTGAATTATCTCTGCCAAACATCTATGTACTACAAATCTTCAAGCTCCATAGATGTTTTATGGCATCCACTAAACCTCTTTAGATATTTGTAAATTATACAGTGTGATACCTTTCAACGAAAGTTTATTTTATTTTTTACCAACTATGATTTTTCCTTTTGAAAACAAGCAAAGCAAGGAAAAAAAAGAAACAAAATAACTCCAATCATTGCACACTTGTGTCGTTCAGACTTTGCAGGTCCAGCTTTGACATGATGATCTAACTAACACTAATATTGTAACTAATATTGTAACTGAAATATGTATGATCCTATGATGAGCGATTGCTTACTTCCCTTTCACTCTTAAAAAATTACTGAAAAAAAATGTGTATAAAAAGGTATATGTAGTATATGTTTGTTTAGTGAGCATTCATGCTGTCATTTTTTCCTAATGTGAACTATGGTGGAAATGTGCTGTCCTAAATGGACTTGCCCATATATGTTGTAAAGCCTTTTTTTTGTACACCTGCTCATCAACTGACAGTGAAGTACACAAAGACACAGACACACACACACACAGACACCTGTAATATTCTTGTTTTTCATGTTGTTGCTGATATCCATCAGTGTTGTTCATATTGCTACATTGTGTTGACATGATTGTTGCTTTTAAACGAATGTTAACTTAATGTTTATTGTCTGCATCCTATTGGACTACTGGATGTTAATGTGTAACACGTTTCCCTGTTTATGTGCTTTAGCAATACTGTATGTCAATATGGTCATGCTAGTAAAGCCTCTTTGAATTGAATTTCTTTTCTGATTTGGTTTATTTTACCTAAATGGATACAGGGTAGTGTGTTTTGTTTATAAATCACTCAGAAAGTTTTCTTTCTTAAAACAAAATGTGGAATCAACTGTCCACAGTAGTGGGGCTTCCATAAATAGGAAATGGCACATTGTTGTACCCTTTGTTGTATCCTGGAGTTTTGTTCACATTGAATATGAACCCTGTATTTGTACCCTGTACTTTTTTTTTTTTTTTTTATTTTTTTCATTTTTTATGGCACTATCTCTCTTGCATCTGCACTCTTGTACAAAATACGTGTTATAATAAATGTCATATGATTTTAAAGTAAAATAAAGTTTATAATCTTTGAATATCATGTGTTGCCAGTTTTTTATGTGTGCCCCCCTGATTAAACACTGGCCCCTCCTTGGCCCCCCTAGTAAAATGTGTCTAGAACCGCCACTGAGTG
>NW_025537736.1:0-28351 GCF_020615455.1 Coregonus clupeaformis | reverse complement strand
TATGTATTGTTGTGTGTTTTGTTGTTAGGTATGTAGCTAAGCTATGTATTGTTGTGGTGTTTTGTTCTTAGCATGTAGCTAAGCTATGTATTGTTGAGTGTCTTGTTGTGGAGTATGTAGCTAAGCTTATTACATTTTACATATTATTCGCCATTTAGCAGACGCTTTGTCCAGAGGACTTACATAAACGGGTGCATTCACCTTATAGCCAGTGTGGGATAACCACTTTACAATGTTAAAAAAAAAAATATATATGTTTTGGGGGGTGGGGTAAGGAGGGGGTGAGATTACTTTATCCTATCCCAGGTATTCCTTAGGAGGAGCGGGTGACGTGGAGAGAACTTGGGAAGGTTGAACACCTAGACGTGGCTGGGTGCACTTCTGGATGAGTGTTGTGGGGGGTTTAATGGCACAGTGGGAGGTTTTTCTCCAGCCAACAGCGAGTTGCAGTAACCCAGACGGGGAGATGACAAGTGCCTGGATTTAGGACCTGTGCCGCTTCCTGTGTAAGGCGGGCCGCACTCTCCGAATGTTGTAGATGAACCTCACAGTGATCGGTCACTTTTGATAAAAGATAGCGGAGAACAACAGGGTGTTGTCCAGGGTCGCCGCCAAGGCTCTTCGTGACTCTGGGAGGAGGACACAACGGAGCTGAGCCAACCGTGATGGCGAGATTGGAACGGGCAGTGAAACCTTCAGAGTGAAGAGCAGTCTCCGTTTTGGCCAAGGTTCAGCTTGAGGTGGTGATCCGTCATCCACACTGATATGTCTGCCAGACATGCAGAAATGCGATTCGCCACCTGGTTATCAGAATGGGAAAAGGAGAAGATTAGTTGTGTGTCGCTCTGCGTAGCAATGATAGGGAGAGGCCGAGTGTGAGGATAATATAGTTCAATGACTTGGTGTAGAAAGCGAGAATAGGAGAGGGCCTATGAACTGAGCTCCCGGGGGACCCCAGTGGTGAGAGCACTGCGGTGCGGAGACAGCTTCTCGCCATGCCACTTGGCAGGGAGCGACCGGTCAGGCAGGGACGTATCCAAGAGTGAGCTGCGCGCGGAGATGCCCATAGCCTGGAGAGGGTGGAGAGGGAGATCTGATGGTTCACAGCATTAAAGGCAGCAGACAGCTCCAATAAGACAAGAGCAGAGGAGAGAGAGTTAGCTTTTAGCATGCAAAAGGGAGAACCTCCGTGACACAGAGAAGAGCAGTCTCTGCTGAATGACCAGTCTTGAAACCTGACTGGTTTGGATCAAGAAGGCTATTCTGAGAGAGAGGCAAGAGAGTTTGCCAAAGACGGCACGCCAAGAGAGTTTTGGAGAGAAAAGAAACAAGGGATACTGGTCTGTAGGTTATGCTGACATCAGATGGATCGGGAATGTTGGTTTTTTGAGAAGGGGTGCAACTCCCGGCTTCTTGAAGACGGAAGGGAGATGCATAGCCAGCGGTCAAGGATGAGTTGATGAGCGAGGTGAGGTAAGGGAGAAGGCTACTGGAGATGGTCTGGAGGAAAGAGAGGAGGGGGGTCAGCGGGCAGGTTGCTGAAGTCGGCCGGCCGCTAAGGCAAGTCGCAAGATTTTATCTGGAGAGAGAGGGGAGAAAGAAGTCGAAAGCATAGGGTAGGGCAGTGTGAGCAGGACCACAGCAGTGTTACGTGACTTAACGAACGAGGATCGGATGTCGCCAACCTTCTTTTCAAAAATGGTTGGGACGAAAGTCATCCACAGAGAGGGAGGAGGGGGGAGAGAGAGGAGGGTTCAGCAGGGAGGAGAAGTGGCAGGGAGCCTCTTAGGGTTAGAGGCAGATGCTTGGAATTTAGAGTGGTAGAAAGGGGCTTTAGCAGCAGAAACAGATGCCAATAGGCCAGGAGGGAGCTGAGGAAAGATGCAAAGCAGGTCCGTAGGGAGTCTAGTTTTCCTCCACTTCGCCGCCGCTGCCCGGAGCCCTGATTGTGAGCTCGCTAATGAGTCATCAAAACCACGTGAGCTGGAGGGGAGGACTGAGCTGGCCAGGAGGATAGGGAGATAGAGAGTCAAAGGATGCAGAAAAGGGGAGGGAGAGGGGATGGTTGGAGGAGGCAGAATCAGAGATTGGAGGGAGAAGGATTGAGCAGAGGGAAGAGATGATAGGATGGAAGAGGAGAGAGAGCGACAAGGTGCGACGGGCGCATTACCATCTGAGTAGGCAGAGTGAGAAGAGCTGGAGGAGCAGAGAGGAGAAAGGATACAAAGTTGGTTTACACATGGAGGGATGCAGTGGATTAGTAGAAGAACAGCATCTAGGGCAAGATGAGGCCAGCGTATTGCCTGCCTTGTGGTAGGGGGGCGGGCATACACAAAAAACGTATGCACGCATGACCGTAAGTCGCTTTGGATAAAAGCGCCTACCAAATGGCATATTATTATTGATACTATTATTATTATTATTAGGACGCAAAAGAGGGGGTGGTAAGATGGCAAGAGAAATGTGAGTCAAAGGCAACGTAGGGAGGTTGGAAGTCACCCAGAACTGTGAGGGGTGAGCCATCTCAGGAAAGGAACTTACCAAGGCGCTAGCTTCATTGACAACTCGCCGAGGGAACCTCCGGGAGGGCTGTATAAATGACAAGGGATGTTAAGTTGAATGGTAGTGACTGGACATGGAATTCAAATGAGGAGATAGACAGATGGGTCAGGGGAAAAAGAGAGAATGTCCACTTGGGAGAGTGAGGATTCAGTTACTTACTACCTCGCTGACCAGATGCTCCCGGCAAAGTCGAGAACACATGGTCGTAGACGAGGAGAGAGCAGTAGTGCAGCAGTGCTTTCTGCGGTAAACTATGTTTCCGCCAGCTGCTAAGAGTGTAGGACTGGAGGGTAGTATAGGCAGCTATGTATTGTTGTGTGTTTTGTTGTTAGATGTTAGCTAAGCTTATGTATTGCTGTGTGCATTTTCACAAATGTAGCTATGTTTTGTTGTGTTAGCAAGTTGTTGTGGCATGTAGCTGTGCTTATAGGTATTGCTGTGTGTTTTGTTGTTAGCATGTAGCTAAAGGAGCTGGAGTGAGCTGTATGCAGGGCTGGATGGGGAGTCCAGGCTGGTCTGAAGATGAACCGGCTCCCAGACCAGTGTTAGGGACGATTCTTCCTTTCACTATACACTCTGTGGATGCAGTGAGTCTCTACACACACACACACACACACACACACACACACACACACACACACACACACACACACACACACACCCATGCTCCACCTCCACACACACACACACACCCATGCTCCCACCTCCACACACACACACCCATGCCCCTCCACACACACACACACCCCATGCCCTCTAACACACACACACACCCCATGCCCCCCCACACACACACACCCATGCACCCCTCCACACACACACACACCCATGCCCCTCCACACACACACACCCATGCCCCCTCCTCCACACACACACCCCATGCCCTCCACACACACACACCCCATGCCCCTCCACACACACACACACCCATGCACCCCCCCCACACACACACACCCATGCCCTCCACACACACACACCCATGCCCCTCCTCACACACACACCATGCCCCTCCACCACACACACACACCCATGCCCTCTCCACACACACACACACTCCATGGCCCCTCCTCCTCTCTCTGCAGGCTATCAGACTCCCACTGATGTCTCGTCATTGAGATGATTTGTGTACGTGGGGTCTGCTCTGTTGCCTGGGCTGACCTTGCCCCCCCTGCTCTCTGACATCACCGCCCCTAAGCTCACCTTCCACACCTTCGTTTCTACGCCCATCGGAGCCAGGTGAGTAAGAGACCAGTCACCAACCCTAACCCTTCTATATCTACTGTTTTCTCACGCCTCTACGGAGCTAGGTGAGAATAAGAGAAGAGACCAGTACAGTCATGATGCCTCTCAAAAAGTGAAACACCACTTTTGACCGCATCCTTATAATGTACTATAACGCTTTTTCATTTGGGACATCAGAGGACAGTCTTCAGTGTACAGCTGAAGTCTCACATACAACGTAAGCCAAATATATTTAACCTCAGTTTTTCACAATTCTGACATTTAACTCTAGTTGAAACTTCTGTCTTAGGTCAGTTAGATCACTCATTTTATTTTAAGAATGTGAAATGTCAGAATACGAGAGGAATGATCTATTTCAGCTTTTTATTTCTTTCATCACATTCCCAGTGGCTATTTACATACACCAATTAGTACTTGCTAACATTGCCTTTAAATTGTTTAGACTTGGGTCAAACGCTTCGCAGCCCACAAGCTTCCAACAATTCTTACATTTGCATTTACGCTATTTAGCAGACTCTTCTTATCCAGAGCCGACTTACAGTTAGTGCAATTACATTTTTTATTTTTTATTTTTTATACTGGCCTGTCATGGGAATTCCGAACCCACACCTTGGCGGTGTAAACACCAGCTCTACGCTCAACTGAGCTACTCTCCCTGAGCCGGCCATTCTCTCCCTACTCCTGGACACGCTGACCAATCAAAGCGCCGCCCCATTGGTCTCCCGGTTGGCTCACAGCAGAGCCTGATTCGAAACCAGGATCTCTCAGCCGTGCACAGCCAGCACCGCGATGCAGTGCCTTAGACCACCGCGCCACTTTCGGGAGGTTCTTCTTGCAAACCGCTCGCTCTTCTGTGTAATGCGGCAGGTTAATACGAGAGTAAGAAGGACCACATATTTTCATCTTCTCTAGCCTCGCTCACATTACCCATGAGCACTCCCGCTACGCTACGCCGGGATGTCATGCATTTCAACGGGGGAGCATCCACAACAAAGTGGAAACGAACGCTCACGCTAAGCGCTCCGAGGCAAGACGGACCCCGGGTTAATTTGTCCTCTTTCTGTCCATCGCAGTATCCGGCCGGAACAGGACGCTTACCAAACCACAGAAGAAGATGAGAATATGTGGTTTTCGTGATTGCTTTATGCGGATAGCTAGAAACTCTGTAAACAATGACTCCATTCCCATGGGAAATGGGTAATATACTTAATAGTCGTGAAATAACGCAATTGGCTGTTAAGCAATTACTATTATAAGGATGTTCCTGCTTATTGTGACGGTAATGACGTTTGTTTTTAATGATAATTATTAGTAGATAGATACAATGCAGGTTCTTCAACCCAGCCTTAGCTTTTAGCTCGCTTAGCTAGCTGCTTCTAGCAGTGATGCTTAGCTTGACTTGCTACTTGGCAAGTTAGATAGAAACAAGCGGAGGAAAAGCAACTCAAACAAAACATATTTTATTACCACCTGAAATAATTTATAAAGTTATCCTGATCTTGAATGAAAGGTCATATTTGCGATC
This sequence comes from Coregonus clupeaformis, assembly GCF_020615455.1. Lineage (NCBI taxonomy): Eukaryota > Metazoa > Chordata > Actinopteri > Salmoniformes > Salmonidae > Coregonus > Coregonus clupeaformis. The sequence continues at coordinate 23,022 of NW_025537736.1, read as the reverse complement.
TCCCAAAATAAAACGATCCCTGACGTGAGATAAGCTCTCTCTATCTTTTCGTTATAAACGCCACACTTCTCCGGCTCCCAGTAGCGGAGGCTACTTAACTGCTTTTTGGCCATTCCCGAGATAAATTATAGCAAACATCTCCACAGTAAATGCTGAGTCCGCACAGGAACAATAGGTAGTAGAGAGAAAGCCTTATTGTGGTCCCAAATATGATAAAAGAAAACAGGGATTTAAGTTGTTATAAAAGCTTAATGTCAAGTACTTCTATATGGTAGATATTAAAGATATTGATGATAGTGGCTCACTTGATTTGATTAGTGTGCTGACAAGGTGGAGCAGTCAACTGCTGCTTTCTGTCAAGCAAAGCCCATGCTTAACAATTCACATGTAAAATCTATTGGTGTGTTTGAGCCCTTAGTCTGTGTTCCGGACGCACTGCGTCTCCTCTATGTGAAGCCAGCTGTCTATAAATAAAATTAAAATTGTATTTGTCACATACACGTGTTTAGCAGATGTTATTGCGGGTGTAGTGTAAATGCTTGCGCTTCTTGCTCCGACAGTGCAGTAATATCTAACAATTAATATCTAACAATTTCACAACATATACCCAATACACACAAATCTAAGTAAGGAATGGAATTAAGAATATATACATATATGGACGCGCAATGACAGAGCGGCATGGACTAAGATACAGTAGAATATTATAGAATACAGTATATACATATGAGATGAGTAATGCAAGATATGTAAACATTATTAAAGTGACTAGTGTTCCATTTCTTAAAGTGGCCAGTGATTTCAATAGGCAGCAGCAGCCTCTAATGTGCTAGTGATGGCTATTTAACAGTCTGATGGCCTTGAGATAGAAGCTGTTTTTCATTCTCTGTCCCAGCTTTGATGCACCTGTACCTGACCTCGCCTTCTGGATAATAGCGGGTGAACAGGCAGTGGCTCGGGTGGTTGATGTCCTTGATGATCTTTTTGGCATTCTTGTGACATCGGAGTGCTGTAGGTGTCCTGGAGGGCAGGTAGTTTGCCCCGGTAATCGTTCCGCAGACCGCACCACCCTCTGGAGAGCCCTCGGTTGCGGGCGGTGCAGTTGCCATACCAGGCGGTGATACAGCCCGACAGGATGCTCTCACTGTGCGGCCTGTAAAGGTTTGTGAGGGTTTTAGGTGCCAAGCCAAATTTCTTCAGCCTCCTGAGGTTGAAGAAGCTCTGTTCGCCTTTTACCACAACTGTCTCGTGGGTGGACCATTTCAGTTTGTCAGTGATGTGTACGCCAAGGAACATGAAGCTTTCACCTTCTCCACTGCAGTCCCAATCGATGTGGATAGGGGTGCACCCTCTGCTGTTTCCTGAAGTCCACGATCATCTCTTTTGTTTTGTTATTTGAGGAGAGGTTATTTTCCTGGCACCACACTCCCAGAGCCCTCACCTCCTCCCTGTAGGCTGTCTCGTCATTGTTGGTAATCAAGTCTACTACTGTTGTGTCGTCTGCAAACTTGATGATTGAGTTGAGGCGTGTGTGTGTGGCCACGCAGTCGTGGGTGAACAGGGGAGTACAGGAGGGGGGCTGAGCACGCACCCTTGTGGGGCCACCCAGTGTTGAGGATCAGCGAAGTGGAGATGTTGTTTCCTACCTTCACCACCTGGGGGCGGCACGTCAGGAAGTCCAGGACCCAGTTGCACAGGGCGGGGTTCAGACCCAGGGCCTCGACTTAATGATGAGCTTGGAGGGTACTATGGTGTTGAATGCTGAGCTATAGTCAATGAACAGCATTCTTACATAGGTATTCCTCTTGTCCAGATGGGATAGGGCAGTGTGCAGTGTGATGGCGATTGCATCGTCTGTGGATCTACTGGGGGCGGTAAGCAAATTGAAGTGGGTCTAGGGTGATAGGTAATGTAGAGGTGATATGATCCTTGACTAGTCTCTCAAAGCACTTCATGATGACAGAGGTGAGTGCTACGGGGCAATAGTCATTTAGTTCAGTTACCTTTGCTTTCTTGGGTACAGGAACAATGGTGGCCATCTTGAAGCATGTGGGGACAGCAGACTGGGATAGGGAGAGATTGAATATGTCCGTAAACACACCAGCCAGCTGACGGTGCATTCGTTCTGGTTTTCCTGTTGGCTGAAAAAAATGTTGGGCTACTCCATCGAGTTTAACGAGATGAAAGCGCTACTGGCTCTGACCCGAACCCTGGCAGGCTAAAACGAACGTCCAAAAACAGTATACGTTGTCCTCTGCATTTCTGTCAATAGAAGAAAAACTTTCAGAATGACCAGTGGATGCTGACAGACTCCGGAGTCGGGATCCACATTCAACGACAGTCAGTCTTTGTTCGTCGGTATGTTCACACTCAATTATATTTAAAAAGAGATGTGGACTGGGTCTAATAAAGTAGGTGAACTCCAACTATAATACAACTCTTATCTTTTTGTGTATTCTTAATATTTGCGTTGAAATACCTTCATTAATGATAGTGACGAATTTATCCTTCCACTTATCCTGTGTTTTCAAAATACCCTCAAAATACCCTCAAAAATACTCCTCTTTATAGGCATAATGAGTAATGTCAAACTGTGTAGAATTGCAGAAAATGCATTTAAAAATGTCAAAAGAAACTCCGGGGGAGGACCACCAGACTGTTCGTTCCCACTATATCTACACCACAATTTCGCCCTTGTCTCAATGCATGTACACACTCCTATTGAATATGCATTCACCTGTAATGTGAGTAGGCCTATGCCATCTCGATTTACCCATTTTATTAAGAGATCTACCATTCAAAGAAAATTATTACCATTATGTTAGATATTTTATTTTTTTACGATATTTTTTAATAATCATTGTTTTAATATAATAAATTAATGCGTACATGGCTGTCTCTGGGGAATTTTGTCATCAGAATTTTCAGATTTGATTGAATATCGGCATAAAACGTCCACCACCTTGACCCCCCCCCAAAAAATCTGCATCGGTCCTAAAAGATCCATACGGGTCGTTCTCTAGTGTGTGTGTGTGTGTGTGTGTGTGTGTGTGTGTGTGTGTGTGTGTGTGTGTGTGTGTGTGTGTGTGCTGTAACACTAACAAAGCATCATTATGAAACGCCTCTTGATCTGACTGATTCATGTCCAAATGCTACTGAACCCAGTGTCGAAGTCTGGCCTGTCTGAGGGAGTGTCTCCGTCCCAAATGGCTCCCTATAATAAGGGACTATACAGGGAGTACAGTAGGGAGCCATTTGGGACTCAGTCAGTGTTACAGTGAGTAGGGAGCCATTTGGAACACACTCAGTGTTACAGTGAGTAGGGAGCCATTTAGGACTCACTCAGTGTTACAGTGAGTAGGGAGCCATTTGGAACACACTCAGTGTTACAGTGAGTAGGAGCCATTTGGAACACACTCAGTGTTACAGTGAGTAGGAGCCATTGGAATACACTCAGTGTTACAGGGGAGTAGGGAGCCATTTGGAACACACTCTAGTGTTACAGGGAGTAGGGAGCCATTTGGAAACACTCAGTGTTACAGGGAGTAGGGAGCCATTTGGAACACACTCAGTGTTACAGTGAGTAGGGAGCCATTTGGAACACACTCAGTGTTACAGTGAGTAGGGAGCCATTTGGAACACACTCAGTGTTACAGTGAGTAGGGAGCCATTTGGAACACACTCAGTGTTACAGTGAGTAGGGAGCCATTTGGGACAGTGAAGCATTTTGTATTACTTTGGCTCTAAAAGTTTGAATTTGAAATCAAATGAAGTTATGACTATGAGGTTAAAAGTGCAGACTGTCAGCTTTAATTTGAGGGGGTCTTCAATCATATCGGGTGAACCCCATTTTAGGGGACCAAAAGTATTGGGACAAATTCACTTATGTGTATTAAAGTAGTAAAAAGTATTTGGTCCCATATTCATAGCACGTTTGAGTGATTACATCAAGTTTTTAGAAACATTTTGGAATATAGAGCCAAAAGAAGAAAGAAAGCTTGACTGTCCTAGTACTTACGGAGGGTACTCTATATCAATGATATATGTACCTCCTCTCAGCCCTGTGAACATTATGATGAACTGTTTCCCCTTTTAGTAAATTATGTGTGAGGAGCTCTCAGCATGTCATTTACAGAGGGACTTATTAAATATGTATGGAGGCAAAAAATATCTTCCTTCTCTCTCTCTCTCTCTCGCTCTCGCTCTCTCTCCATCTCTCCTTTCTATATCTCTCCCCCTTTCCCCTCTCTCTCTCTCATCTGTTCTCTCACCTCCTCTATCCCCTCCCTCCTCCTCTCCCTCTCTCCCCCTCTCTCCCCCTCCCTCCTCTCTCCCTCTTCTCTCCCCCTCTCTCCCCCCTCCTCCCCCTCCCTCCCCTCCTCTCTCTCTCCCCTCCCTCCCTCCCCCTCCCTCCTCCTCTCCCTCTCTAGACTGTACTGTTTGAAGGTGTATGGTCTGTCCTCTCTGTGGAGGCTGTTCAGAGGGAAGAAATGGAACGTCCTCAGACAGAGAGTAGACTCCTGCTCTTATGACCTGGACCAGGTAGTCACACACCTATCACACACACTCCTGTCACACACACACCTATCACACACACACACGTATCAAACACACACCTATCACACACACACACACACACGTATCACACACACACCTATCACACAAACACCTATCACACAAACACCTATCACACACACACACACACGTATCACACACACACCTATCACACAAACACCTATCACACACACACCTATCACACACACGTATCACACACACACACGTATCACATACACACAGTATCACACACACACTTATCACACAAACACCTACACACACACACCTATCACACACACACTATCACACACACACCTATCACACACACACCAACACACACACACCTATCACACACACACACGTATCACACACACACCTATCACACAAACACCTATCACACACACACCTATCACACACACACCTATCACACACACACCTATCACACACACACACCTATCACACACACACACACAATCACACACACACCTATCACACACACACCTATCACACACACACCTATCACACACACACCTATCACACACACACCTATCACACACACACACACACGTATCACACACACACCTATCACACAAACACCTATCACACACACGTATCACACACACACACGTATCACACACACACACGTATCACACACACACCTATCACACAAACACCTATCACACACACACCTATCACACACACACCTATCACACACACACCTATCACACACACACCTATCACACACACACCTATCACACACACACCTATCACACACACACCTATCACACACACACACACACGTATCACACACATATCACACAAACACCTACACACACACGTATCACACACACACACGTATTCACACACACACGTATCACACACACACCTATCACACAAACACATACACACACACCTATCACACACACACCTATCACACACACACCTATCACACACACACCTATCACACACACACCTATCACACACACACCTATCACACACACACACACCTATCACACACACACACACACCTATCACACACACACACACCTATCACACACACACACTATCACACACACACACACACACACACACACACCGATCACACACACACCTATCACACACACACACACCTATCACACACACACCATCACACACACACTAACACACACACACACACACCTATCACACACACACATCACACACACACACACCTATCACACACACACACACCACACACACACACATATCACACACACACACATACACACACACACCTATAACACACACCTATCACACACACACCATCACACACACATATCACACACACACCTATCACACACACACACACCTATCACACACACACACACACACAACACACACCTATCACACACACCTATCACACACACACCATATCACACACACACCTATCACACACACACACACTAACACACACACACACCCTATCACACACACACACATCACACACACACACACCTATCACACACACACACACACACACCACACACACACACACCTATCACACACACACCTATCACACACACACCTAACACACACACCTATCCACACACACACATATCACACACACACACACACACACACACACACTATCACACACACACACACAACACACACACACACCTATCACACACACACCATCACACACACACACACCCACACACACACACACACTATCACACACACACACACCACACACACACACCACACACACACACACCTATCACACACACACCATCACACACACACTATCACACACACACACACCCTATCACACACACCTATCACACACACACAATTATCACACACACACACACTCTATCACACACACACACACCTATCACACACACCTATCACACAACACACACACACACACACACACCTATCACACACACACCTATCACACACACACCTATCACACACACACCTATCACACACACACACCTATCACACACACACATCACACACACACAACACACACACACCATCACACACACCCAACACACACACACCTATCACACACACTACACACACCTATCACACACACACACCCACACACACACACCTATCACACACACACACATCACACACATTCACACACACACCACCACACACACACTATCACACACACACTCACACACACACACCTATCACACACACACCTCCACACACACACCACACACACACACTCCACACACACACACCTATCACACACACACACACACCTATCACACACACACCTATCACACACACACCTATCACACACACACCTATCACACACACACACATATCACACACACACACACACACTATCACACACACACCACACACACACACCACACACACACACCTATCACACACACACACTATCACACACACACCTATCACACACACACACCTATCACACACACACCTATCACACACACACCTATCACACACACACACACCTACACACACACACACCCACACACACACCCACACACACACCACACACACACACACCTATCACACACACACACACCACACACACACACACCCACACACCTATCACACACACACCTACACACACACATACCACACCCACACACACACACACTACACACACACACACTCACACACACATACCTATCACACCACACACACCCATAACACACCCACTATCACACACACACTATCACACACACACCTATCACACACACACTATCACACACACACCACACACACACACACCTATCACACACACACACACACACACACACACACCTATCACACACACACACACACACACACACACACACCTATCACACACACACCTATCACACACACACACCTATCACACACACACCTATCACACACACACACACACACGCTATCACACACACACACACACCTATCACACACACACACACCTATCACACACACACACACACCTCACACACACACCACACACACTACACACACACACACACTATCACACACACACCATCACACACACACAACACACCTATAACACACACACACTATCACACACACACACACACCTATCACACACACACACACCTATCACACACACACCTATCACACACACACCTATCACACACACACCTATCACACACACACCTATCACACACACACACCACACACACCTATCACACACACACACACCTATCACACACACACACACACCGTATCACACACACACACACCTATCACACACACACCTATCACACACACACCCACACACACACTATCACACACACACACACACACCTATCACACACACACACACATAACACACACACCACACACACCTATCACACACACCCTATCACACACACACACACCTATCACACACACACACACTATCACACACATACCACACACACACACCTATCACACACAAACTATCACACACACACACATTACACACACACATTTCACACACACACACACACACACACCTATCACACACACACACCTATCACACACACACACACACACACTTCAACACACACACACCACACACACCTAACACACACACACCTATCACACAATAATATCACACACACACACACCTATCACACACACACACACACTATCACACACACACACCTATCACACACACACCCACCCACATCAACACACACACACACCTAAACACACACACACACAACCTATCACACACACTCCACACACACCTACTACCACCACCCCACACACACACACACAATCACACACACCATCACACACACACACCTATCACACACACACACCATCACACACACACACACCTATCACACACACACCACACACACACACCTATCACACACACACCATCACACACACACTATCACACACACACACACAACACACACCTACACACACAACACACACTATAACACACACACATACCTATCACACACACACACACCTATCACACACACACACACACCTATCACACACACACCTATCACACACACACAACCTACACACACACACCTATCACACACACACCCTATCACACACACACCTATCACACACACACACACGTATCACACACACCCTATCACACACACCTATCACACACACACACCAATCACACACACACCTATCACACACACACCTATCACACACACACACACACACACACACACACCTATCACACACACACCGTATCACACACACAACCTATCACACAAACACACCTATCACACACACACTAATATCACACACACCTCACACAAACACCTATCACACACACACACACCTATCACACACACACCTATCACACACACACCTATCACACACACACACACACACGTATCACACACACACCTATCACACAAACACCTATCACACACACGTATCACACACACATATCACACACACACACGTATCACACACACACTATCACACAAACCACACACACCTATCACACACACACCTATCAACACACACACAACACACACACACACACACCTATCACACACACACACCCTATCACACACACACCTATCACACACACACCTCACACACACACCTGTACACACACACACACCTATCACACACACACACAACACACACACACACACATATCACACACACACACCATCACACACACACACACGCATACACACACACACCTATCACACACACACCTATCACACACACACACCTATCACACACACACACACACCTATCACACACACACACCTACCACACACACACACACACGTATCACACACACACACCTATCACACACACACCACACACACACACCTATCACACACACACCTATCACACACACACCTATCACACACACACACACTATCACACACACACTATCACACACACACACACCACACACACACACACACACCTATCACACACACACACACCTATCACACACACACCTATCACACACACACCTATCACACACACACCTATCACACACACACACACCTATCACACACACACACACACGTATCACACACACACACACACACCTATCACACACACACACACCTATCACACACACACACACACGTATCACACACACACACCTATCACACACACACACAACCCATCACACACACACACCTATCACACACACACACACCTATCACACACACCTAGTCACAACACACACCTATCACACACACACACACCTTATCACACACACACACACCTATCACACACACACACACACACACCTATCACACACACACCTATCACACACACACACACCTATCACACACACACACACACGTATCACACACACACACACACCTATCACACACACACCTATCACACACACACCTATCACACACACACACACCTATCACACACACACACCACACACACACACACACTATCACACACACCCAACACACACACACACACACACATCACACACACACTATCACACACACACCTATCCACACACACCTATCACACACACACCTATCACACACACACCTATCACACACACACACACACCATCACACACACACACCTATCACACACACACACACCTATCACACACACACCTATCACACACACACCTATCACACACACACACACCTATCACACACACACACACACACCTACACACACACACACCTATCACACACACACACACCGTATCACACACACACACACCTATCACACACACACCTATCACACACACACCTATCACACACACACCTATCACACACACACACACCTATCACACACACACCTATCACACACACACACACCTATCACACACACACACACACCTATCACACACACACACACCTATCACACACACACCTATCACACACACACCTATCACACACACACCACACACACACACACACCTATCACACACACACACACACAACACACACACACACCTATCACACACACACATCACACACACACCTATCGACACACACACCTATCACACACACACACACCTATCACACACACACCTATCACACACACACACACCTATCACACACACACACACACACACACACACACACACACCTATCACACACACAATTATCACACACACACCTCACACACACACATCACACACACACCTATCAACACACACACTATCACACACACTATCACACACACCTATCACACACACACACACCTATCACACACACACCTATCACACACACACACACCTATCACACACACACACACACACACACACACCCCATCACACACACACACACCTATCACACACACACCTATCACACACACACCTATCACACACACTCTATCACACACACACACCTATCACACACACACACACGTATCACACACACACACACCTATCACACACACACACCCCTATCACACACACACAACACCCCGATCCACACACACACCTTCAACACACCTATCACACACACACTATCACACACACACACGATCACACACCCGTATCACACACACCCACACCTATCACACACACACCTATCACACACACACATCACACACACACACACCTATCACACACACACCTATCACACACACACACACCTACCACACACAACACTCCACACACCCACACACACACACCTATCACACACACACCTATCACACACACACCACCTATCACACACACACACCCATACACACACACACACCTAATCACACACACACCCACACTCCCATCACACACACACCAATCACACACACCTATCACACAAATACCTATCACACACACACACCTATCACACACACACCTATCACACACACACCTATCACACACACACACGCATCACACACACACACCTATCACACAAACATTATCACACACCCTATCACACACACCTATCACACAAACACCTATCACACACACACACACCCTATCACACACACACTATCACACACACACCTATCACACACACACACACACATGATCACACACACACTTATACACACAAACACTTATCACACACACCTATCACACACACACACACACACACACACACACTATCACACACACACCTATCACACACACACCTATCACACACACCCTATCACACACACTCTATCACACACACACCTATCACACACACACACACACACATATCACACACACACCTATCACACACACACACACCTATCACACACACACACACACACCTATCACACACACACACACCTATCACACACACACCTATCACACACACACCTATCACACACACACCTATCACACACACACACACCTATCACACACACACACACACGTATCACACACACACACACACTATCACACACACACCCTACACACACACACCGTATCACACACACACACACTATCACACACACACAACACACACACACACCTATCACACACACCTACACCTATCACACACACACACCTTACACACACACACACACAACACACACACACCATCACACACACACCTATCACACACACACACACACACACACACCTATACACACACACTCTACACACACACCACACCACACACACACCTGTCACACACACACACCCTAACACACACACCTATCACACACACACACCCTATCACACACACACTATCACACACACACACACACCTATCACACACACACACACACCTATCACACACACCCCCTATCACACACACTATCACACACACACACCACACACACACACACCATCACACACACACACACACCACGTATCACACACACACACACTATCACACACACACTATCACACACACACCTATCACACACACACCACACACACGTATCACACACACACACACCTATCACACACACACCTATCACACACACACATACACACACACACACACAACCATCACACACACACACACACCTATCACACACACACACACACACACCTATCACACACACCCCACACACACAACTATCACACACACTATCACACACACACACACACACATCACACACACACACACACACACATTATCACACACACACCACACACACACACCTCACACACACACATCACACACACTATCACACACACACACACACCTATCACACACACACACACCTATCACACACACACACACCACACACACACCTAACACACACACTATCACACACACACACACAACACACACACTTATCACACACACACACTATCACACATTCACACACACACCTATACACACACACCTATCACACACACACCTATCACACACACATATCAACACACACCACACATATACACACACACTTCACACACACACACACTATCACACACACACACACACCTATCACACACACACCTATACACACACACACCATACACACACACACACACGTATCACACACACACACATTCACCACACACCCACACACACCTATCACACACACACCTATCACACACACACACTATCACACACACACACACCTCATCACACACACACTATCACACACACACACACCTACACACACACACACACACCACACACACACACACAACACACACACACACTATCACACACACACCTATCACACACACACACTATCACACACACACACACACACACCTCGCACACACACACCTATACACACACACCTATCACACACACACCTATCACACACACACACACCTATCACACACACACCTACACACACACACCTATCACGCACACACACACACACCTATCACACACACACACACCTGTCACACACTATCACACACACACCTATCACACACACACACACACGATCACAGGTATGGACACACAGATGGACGGACACACACAAATGTCACAGGTACACACACACACACACACACACACACACACACACACACACACACACACACACACACACACACACACACACACACACACACACACACACACACACACACACACCCCACATCTATGCCAGGTATACTCACACTTGACTCAGTCGCACACTTTACATTATCAAATGTACATACTTGAATGTAGGATGGACAGTTTAACCCATGTGTATATTTGTTACAGTGAACTAACGTGTGTATATTTGTTACAGTGAACTAACGTGTGTATATTTGTTACAGTGAACTAACATGTGTATATTTGTTACAGTGAACTAACGTGTGTATATTTGTTACAGTGAACTAACGTGTGTATATTTGTTACAGTGAACTAACGTGTGTATATTTGTTACAGTGAACTAACATGTGTATATTTGTTACAGTGAACTAACGTGTGTATATTTGTTACAGTGAACTAACGTGTGTATATTTGTTACAGTGAACTAACATGTGTATATTTGTTACAGTGAACTAACATGTGTATATTTGTTACAGTGAACTAACGTGTGTATATTTGTTACAGTGAACTAACGTGTGTATATTTGTTACAGTGAACTAACATGTGTATATTTGTTACAGTGAACTAACGTGTGTATATTTGTTACAGGAACTAACGTGTGTATATTTGTTACAGTGAACTAACGTGTGTATATTTGTTAGCAGTGAACTAACGTGGTGTATATTTGTTACAGTGAACTAACATGTGTATATTTGTTACAGTGAACTAACGGGTGTATATTTGTTATAGTGAACTAACGTGTGTATATTTGTTGAGTGAACTAACGTGTGTATATTTGCTACAGTGAACTAACGTGTGTATATTTGTTACAGTGAACTAACATGTGTATATTTGTTACAGTGAACTAACATGTGTATGTTTGTTACAGTGAACTAGCATGTGTATATTTGTTACAGTGAACTAGCATGTGTATATTTGTTACAGTGAACTAACATGTGTATATTTGTTACAGTGAACTAACATGTGTATGTTTGTTACAGTGAACTAGCATGTGTATATTTGTTACAGTGAACTAATATGTGTATATTTGTTACAGTGAACTAACATGTGTATATTTGTTACAGTGAACTAACATGTGTATGTTTGTTACAGTGAACTAATATGTGTGTATTTGTTACAGTGAACTAACATGTGTATATTTGTTACAGTGAACTAACGTGTGTATATTTGTTACAGTGAACTAATATGTGTGTATTTGTTACAGTGAACTAACATGTGTATATTTGTTACAGTGAACTAATATGTGTATATTTGTTACAGTGAACTAACATGTGTATATTTGTTACAGTGAACTAATATGTGTGTATTTGTTACAGTGAACTAACATGTGTATATTTGTTACAGTGAACTAACTTGTGTGTATTGTTTTCTAGTTGTTTATCGGGACGTTGCTGTTCACCATCCTGCTGTTCCTCCTGCCAACCACAGCTCTATACTACCTAGTCTTTACCATGGTGAGAACACACACACACACACACACACACACACACACACACACACACACACACACACACACACACACACACACACACACACACACACACACACACACCCACACATTCCTCCTGCCAACCACAGCTCTATACTACCTGGTCTTTACCGTGGTAAGACTCCCTGAGCCAGGCAATTTAATCCCCTATAATTGCTCTCCATCCATGGGCGCTGCCCTGAGGCTGACCCTGGGCCTGTCAACGTGTGTGTGTCCATCCATGGGCGCTGCCCTGAGGCTGACCCTGGGCCTGTCAACGTGTGTGTGTGTCTGGGGGTGTTGGGAAAGGCACCAGAAACATTCTCCTTCTAACCGATGGACAATGAAATATCTATTATTTGACCCCTACTGTCTTTCTGTCTGTCTGTCTCTCTCTCTCTCTCTCTCTCTCTCTCTCTCTCTCTCTCTCTCTCTCTAGCTCCGCCTTGTGGTAGTAATGTTCCAGGGAGTTCTCCACCTCAGTGTTGACTTCATCAACTCCTTCCCTCTGTTTGCCATGGGCCTCCGAGTCTTCAGATCCTACAGACTGGCAGGTGGGTGGGAGGGAGGGATATGTTATCTCCGCCCCATTGCAAAATGTGTAGAATTGGAGAAAACTTGCTTTAAAACCGCAACATTTTCTCTACGCCCCATGGCAAAATGTGTAGAATTGTAGGAAATGTACGTTAAGACTTAGTGGAACTGACAGCGTTTTAACTACTTTGCAGATATGAAACAAACAGACAATCATAATATCAGTCAGAAATATCAAATTCCCAGTTTATGCTACAAAACCAACTTTATAAAAGGTTTTAAAAATGTACTGTACTGTGGTTGTCTGTTCTGTTCTGTGGTTGTCTGTACTGTGGTTGTCTGTTCTGTGGTTGTCTGTTCTGTGGTTGTCTGTACTTTTGTTGTCTGTTCTGTGGTTGTCTGTTCTGTTGTTGTCTGCACTGTGGTTGTCTGTTATGTTCTGTGGTTGTCTGTACTTTTGTTGTCTGTTCTGTGGTTGTCTGTACTGTGGTTGTCTGTTCTGTGGTTGTCTGTACTGTTGTTGTCTGCACTGTGGTTGTCTGTTATGTTCTGTGGTTGTCTATTCTCTACTGTTGTCTGTACTGTGGTTGTCTGTTCTGTACTGTTGTTGTCTGTTCTGTGGTTGTCTGTACTGTGGTTGTCTGTTCTGTCCTGTTGTTGTCTGTTCTGTGGTTGTCTGTACTGTGGTTGTCTGTTCTGTTCTGTGGTTGTCTGTTCTGTACTGTTGTTGTCTGTTCTGTGGTTGTCCTGTGGTGGTCTGTACTGTGGTTGTCTGTTCTGTTCTGTACTGTTGTTGTCTGTACTGTGGTTGTCTGTACTGTGGTTGTCTGTCCTGTGGTTGTCTGTACTGTGGTTGCCTGTTCTGTTCTGTGGTTGTCTGTTTTGTGGTTGTCTGTACTGTGGTAGCCTGTTCTGTTCTGTGGTTGTCTGTTTTGTACTGTGGTTGTCTGTTTTGTTCTGTGGTTGTCTATTCTGTTTTGTTCTGTGGTTGTCTGTTCTGTGGTTGTCTGTTCTGTGGTTGTTCTGTGGTTGTCTGTACTGTGGTTGTCTGTTCTGTTCTGTGGTTGTCTGTTCTGTTCTGTGGTTGTCTGTTCTGTTCTGTGGTTGTCTGTTCTGTGGTTGTCTGTTCTGTTCTGTGGTTGTCTGTTCTGTTCTGTGGTTGTCTGTACTGTGGTTGTCTGTCCTGTGGTTGGCTGTTCTGTTCTGTGGTTGTCTGTTCTGTGGTTGTCTGTTCTGTGGTTGTCTGTTCTGTACTGTGATTGTCTGTTCTGTGATTGTCTGTTCTGTACTGTGGTTGTCTGTTCTGTGGTTGTCTGGTCTGTACTGTGGTTGTCTGTTCTGTTCTGTGGTTGTCTGTTCTGTGGTTGTCTGTTCTGTTCTGTGGTTGTCTGTTCTGTACTGTGGTTGTCTGTTCTGTGGTTGTCTGGTCTGTACTGTGGTTGTCTGTTCTGTTATGTGGTTGTCTGTTCTGTTCTGTGGTAGTCTGTTCTGTGGTTGTCTGTACTGTGGTTGTCTGTACTGTGGTTGTCTGTTCTGTGGTTGTCTGTTCTGTGGTTGTCTGTTCTGTGGTTGTCTGTACTGTGGTTGTCTGTACTGTGGTTGTTTGTACTGTGGTTGTCTGTTCTGTGGTTGTCTGTTCTGGGGTTGTCTGTACTGTGGTTGTCTGTACTGTGGTTGTCTGTTCTGTGGTTGTCAGTTCTGTGGTTGTCTGTTCTGTGGTTGTCTGTTCTGTTCTGTGGTTGTCTGTTCTGTGGTTGTCTGTTCTGTTCTGTAGTTGTCTGTTCTGTGGTTGTCTGTTCTGTTCTGTGGTTGTCTGTTCTGTGGTTGTCTGTTCTGTGGTTGTCTGTTCTGTGGTTGTCTGTTCTGTGGTTGTCTGTTCTGTTCTGTGGTTGTCTGTTCTGTGGTTGTCTGTTCTGTTCTGTAGTTGTCTGTTCTGTGGTTGTCTGTTCTGTTCTGTGGTTGTCTGTTCTGTGGTTGTCTGTTCTGTTCTGTAGTTGTCTGTTCTGTGGTTGTCTGTTCTGTTCTGTGGTTGTCTGTACTGTGGTTGTCTGTACTGTGGTTGTCTGTTCTGTGGTTGTCTGTTCTGTGGTTGTCTGTTCTGTTCTGTAGTTGTCTGTTCTGTGGTTGTCTGTACTGTGGTTGTCTGTTCTGTGGTTGTCTGTTCTGTACTGTGGTTGTCTGTTCTGTGGTTGTCTGTTCTGTTCTGTGGTTGTCTGTTCTGTGGTTGTCTGTTCTGTTCTGTGGTTGTCTGTTCTGTGGTTGTCTGTTCTGTGGTTGTCTGTTCTGTGGTTGTCTGTACTGTGGTTGTCTGTTCTGTGGTTGTCTGTTCTGTGGTTGTCTGTTCTGTTCTGTAGTTGTATGTTCTGTTCTGTGGTTGTCTGTACTGTGGTTGTCTGTTCTGTGGTTGTCTGTTCTGTTCTGTGGTTGTCTGTTCTGTACTGTGGTTGTCTGTTCTGTGGTTGTTCTGTAGTTGTCTGTTCTGTTCTGTGGTTGTCTGTACTGTGGTTGTCTGTTCTGTGGTTGTCTGTTCTGTGGTTGTCTGTTCTGTTCTGTGGTTGTCTGTTCTGTGGTTGTCTGTTCTGTGGTTGTCTGTTCTGTACTGTGGTTGTCTGTTCTGTGGTTGTCTGTTCTGTGGTTGTCTGTACTGTGGTTGTCTGTTCTGTAGTTGTCTGTTCTGTTCTGTAGTTGTCTGTTCTGTTCTGTGGTTGTCTGTACTGTGGTTGTCTGTTCTGTTCTGTGGTTGTCTGTTCTGTACTGTGGTTGTCTGTTCTGTGGTTGTTCTGTAGTTGTCTGTTCTGTTCTGTGGTTGTCTGTACTGTGGTTGTCTGTTCTGTGGTTGTCTGTTCTGTGGTTGTCTGTTCTGTGGTTGTCTGTTCTGTTCTGTGGTTGTCTGTTCTGTGGTTGTCTGTTCTGTACTGTGGTTGTCTGTTCTGTGGTTGTCTGTACTGTGGTTGTCTGTTCTGTGGTTGTCTGTTCTGTAGTTGTCTGTTCTGTTCTGTGGTTGTCTGTACTGTGGTTGTCTGTTCTGTGGTTGTCTGTTCTGTGGTTGTCTGTTCTGTGGTTGTTTGTTCTGTTCTGTGGTTGTCTGTTCTGTTCTGTGGTTGTCTGTTCTGTGGTTGTCTGTTCTGTGGTTGTCTGTTCTGTTCTGTGGTTGTCTGTACTGTGGTTGTCTGTTCTGTGGTTGTCTGTTCTGTACTGTGGTTGTCTGTTCTGTGGTTGTCTGTTCTGTGGTTGTCTGTTCTGTGGTTGTCTGTTCTGTGGTTGTTTGTTCTGTGGTTGTCTGTTCTGTGGTTGTCTGTTCTGTGGTTGTTTGTTCTGTGGTTGTCTGTTCTGTGGTTGTCTGTTCTGTGGTTGTCTGTTCTGTGGTTG
Source organism: Coregonus clupeaformis (assembly GCF_020615455.1). Lineage (NCBI taxonomy): Eukaryota > Metazoa > Chordata > Actinopteri > Salmoniformes > Salmonidae > Coregonus > Coregonus clupeaformis. Next base: position 4,221 of record NW_025537736.1, on the reverse strand, counting down.
TTTGTTCTGTGGTTGTCTGTTCTGTGGTTGTCTGTTCTGTTCTGTAGTTTCTTTATTCCTTTATTTAACCAGGTTAGTCTCGTTGAGAGAGACCTCTGTATTTTTAGAGAGACCTGGGTGTGATGAGGAGGAGGTGCTGATCTGTGTTGTTCTGTGTCTGACTGAAATGTGTGTGTTCTCTACAGAGGTGTGAAGTTCAGAGTGACTCTGTGAGGAACCAGAAACACCTCTACACCTCATGATGGATGTAAGACTCTCTCTCTCTCTCTCTCTCTCTGTCTCTCTCTCTCTCTCTCTCTCTCTCTCTCTCTCTCTCTCTCTCTCTCTCTCTTCTCTCTCTTTCCTCTCTTCATCTCTCTCTTTCCTCTCCTCCTTTTCTCTCTGTCATTCCTCCACTTTTTAGTTTTGTTTAATTAATCATTTAAAACTAGGTACACACAAAATGATGCACTTTATTAAGAATCATTGAAGATAAACACAAAAGACCTACGACTAATTTCCATTGTGGTCCTCTTTCATGATGGCGTTTGGCAGATGTGGCTGGACAAAAAAAGCTAAAATGGCAGTCAGTTTGTTATTTAGTCCTATAAAACCACAACAACATAGACAAACCATACACACACGTGTCATTCACAGTTTTTCTCCTAGATAGACCTAGATGGTCCTTATCACACACTCTCACTATATACATGTTTATGTCTCTCCATCCCCCACCCCCCACCCCACGCTCCCTCTCTCAGATTAACCCTCTGAAGGTGAGCAGTGTGATCCAGACCTACAGGACCACCACCTACAGCTGTTACCCTAAGGACTCCTGGCTGGCCCTCTGCAAGAAGCTGTTCCTGGGAGAACTCATCTACCCCTGGAGACATAAGACTACCAAGATAGACTAGGACCAGGGGAGAGAGATGGGCAGAGAGATGGGGGAGATTGTGAGGAGAGATGGGGGAGAAAGATGGGGGTGGGGGATTGTGGGGGAGAGAGAGAGAGATGGGGCAGAGAGATGGGGGGGTTGAGGGGAGAGATGGGGTTGGGGAGATTGTGGGGAGAGAGGGGAGAGCGAGATGTGGCAGAGAGATGGGGGGAGATTTTGGGGAGAGATGGGGGTGGGGAGATTGTGGAGAGATGGGGAGAGAGATGGGGGTGGGGAGATTGTGGGGATAGAGAGATTGGGGAGAGAGAGATAGGGGGAGAGAGAATGGGGGAGAGAGAGAGAGATGTGGGAGAGAGATGGGGGAGAGAGAACAGGGGAGAGAAGCTGTTTCTGGGAGAACTCATCTACCCCTGGAAACACCACCAAGATCAACTGAGACCAGGGAGAGAGGGAGGACAGAGAATTGAGAGATGGTGGGAGGATGTTAGTGTGAGAATGTTGGAGCTCCTGATGAGAGCTTGTGAAGGAGGTAGCGTCTCCCTTTAAATCAGGTATTTAGGGCTGTTGCACCCATATTCCCTATATAGTCACTACTTTTGACCAGAGGTCTATGGGGATGGTCAAAAGTAGTGCACTATGTAGGGAATAGGGTGCCATTTGGGACGCCACTAAAGCATTGACTGCACTAATTACTCCTAGTCTTATCTAACTAGATGTATTTTATATTATAAGATTAAAATGAAACAGTCACATGTTAGGATAAATTGATTGTTTATACATTTCGACTAATGTGTAGTGAGATTGTGATTATTAGAGCATTTGTCAATTAATTAATTTTTATTGAAAACATTCAGTATTTATTCTTAGTTTAGTATTCTAGATACTTTTTACTCTGGTAATGTGCCATTTTTCCTAAAAACCTGCTAACCCCAAACCTACAGTACAGTGATGTAACGGCCAGAGAAGTACTAGAGTATAGAAGTGCTGTGTTTATTTAACCTTATTTAGCACTATTGTTTGAAAGATTCTGCTAACTTTCCCCAAATTCCCGGGTTTTCCCAGAAATCCTGGTTGAATATTGTCGTGAATCTGGAGGGAATAAGCAAGAATTCAGGCAATCCTCCAACCGAATTTTGCAACCTTATTGAGATCCTTTTTTCTTACGATAATAACCTGGTATTATCCTGGTTTATCTTCTTATAACGTAGATTTTTTCCTTTAATTTCCTAAACAGATATTTGTGTCATAATGGAATAAATAAGAAAACAATTCATTCTCAATCAGGGCCATAGTTTGTAATATTGTGATGTTTGATTGTGTTGGTGATTATCTACTCACGTCGTTGAATGTACAATGTACCTAAATGTCCTGGGATGCGTCTCAAATGGAACGCTATTCCCTAAATAGTGCACTACTTTTTCACTAGGGCCATATGGGACGCAACCCCGATGTCCCTTTCGTAATAATAAAGTCCCAGTTTATTTGAATGTGGTTTGAAAAGGGAGTAGCCTCATTGTTTCAAGTTTATTGGACAGAGACAGTATGGAGGAGAGATGGTGGTACAGCATTGGTATACATGTCTGCTCTGAAGGTAGCAGCAGTAAACGCTATGGATTGGACACACAAAACACGACACACACAAACAACACTACACACACACAACACACACCTCCTTCTATTCCTTTGGGATCCCTCATAGTCAAGTATGATTTCCCTCGCAGTTCCTGGAGGGTGCCAGTCAGTGTCTGTTGCACACCAGAGAATGCCAAGAGAATGCAAAGCTGTCATCAAGGCAAAGGTTGGCTACTTTGAAGAATCTAAAATTATAAAATATATTTTGATTTGTTTAACACATTTTTTGGGTTACTACATGATTCCATATGTGTTATTTCATAGTTTTGATGTCTTCACTATTATTCTACAATGTAAAAAATAGTAAAAATAAAGAAAACCCCTGGAATGAGTAGGTGTGTTCAAACTTTTGACTGGTACTGTATATTGCTAAATGACTCAAATGTAAATGTATATACAGTCCTCTGGTCCTCTGTAGCTCAATTGGTAGAGCATGGCGCTTGTAACGCCAGGGTAGTGGGTTCGATCCCCGGGACCATCCATACGTAAAAATGTATGCACACATGACTGTAAGTCGCTTTGGATAAAAGCGTCTGCTAAATGGCATATTTTTAATTATATATATGTGTGTGTGTGTGTGTATATATATAAATATATATATATATCATTTTATTAACAACAAACTAACACAATATAAAGACATATCTTATAAAACAGTATACCAAATAAAACAGACAACTTTATACGGTATCCACATTTAAACAGAGATACATACAGTAATGCTTCACAGGCCTTTAGGGTTCACTTTGCTTTACTGGTTTTCGGGACTATGCATCATTTTCAAATAAAAAAACATTAACAAAATGAAGAATCTTGGCTTTTCTCTTTTGCCCGCTTTGCTTTCTGTATATAATATTACCAGAGATAGAACACTTTGTTCTGATCTAAATCTTTACCATCAAACAAAAAGTAAAACATCTTTACCGTACGTAAAAATGTATGCACGCATGACTGTAAATCGCTTTGGATAAAGCGCCTGCTAAATGGCATATTATTATATTATTACCATGACGACGAACCTAGCACCAGTTGATCTAAAAATGAAATGTTTTAGATTCACCTAAAAGATCTTAGTGCAAATGCATTCAAATAATAAATTACTTGTAGTTTAATTTTCAATTTGACAAAAACACACTTTTCATGATATCAATTTTGAATCTTGACAGTAGGGAGACGGGTAAGTTGAGCCAAGGGGGTAAGTGGTTGCCACCCTTGTTTCTAGGAAACCATAAACACAATTAATAATTTTACCATTGAGGTCATCATTTCAGTCTGTAAACGAAAACCATAGGAAAAAAATAGTAAGCGTTAGGTCCAAAAAAACGGATTTTCACCAAGTCAAATGAATTTGTGTTAGAGGTTTCATAGACCTAAACCAAAGAAGATAATTTTAAGATTTCTCTATACATCAGTTGGTGGTCTCTATGACTGCAGTTACACGGCAGCCCAATTCCTGATATTATTTTTCTCTAATTGGTCTTTTGACCAATCAGATCAGCTCTGAAAAAGATCTGATGTGAAAGATCTGATGTGATTGATCAAAAAAACCAATTGGTGGGGGAAAAAAAAACGAATTGGGCTGCCTGTGTAACACGCAGCCTACAAGCTTTCAATATGAGGTCCGAAACCAGCGGCGCTACAGAAGCCTATATCGGTCCGTAAGCTAATACATGACTAGTAAAGGCCAGGCAGTACTTTTGTGAATAAATTTGTTT
>NW_025537735.1:22500-28369 GCF_020615455.1 Coregonus clupeaformis | reverse complement strand
GGGAGGATCAGTGGTCACGTCGGAAATTCTTGGTAACCATGGTAACATCATCATCAACGTTTGCCATGTGTTACATTACATTGTTGCAAGCCAAGTGCCTAGGAATTATATGTAGAGAGCATGTATCTTTTCCCCTGTAGGCTAATGTTAGCTAGCCTACTTTATAACTATTCTTTGAGTTACTTTTAAATAATGCATGAGGAAATTAGAGATGGTAGGCCTACAGGCTTGTGGTAAATATGTAGGGGAGAGCTAGTTAAATTGTTTTTCAAAAAGACTATCTGAAAAGTTATCCAATATTTTACTGCTTTTGTAGCCTGGAAGCTCATTTCAGTTGCCTCAAGGTAAAGGAATACAGGAAAACTTGGTACTGTAATTATGGTTGCTGCTTAAACAATTATATGTAACGATCCCGGCTGTCTGAGTCGGGTCCTGGTCGTAATCTCCAGTTTCCCGAGGGTTCGGGAACGCTCCGGGGAGCGCTCTGGTTTCCGCACCTGCTTCCCATTAGCAATCTGCACACCTGGGCCTAATCAGCACCTTTCTTAGGCTCTGGCCCAACATCCAGTTCCCTGCCGGATCGTTAGCCATGAACAGTAGGTGTATCTGCGTATCAGTTAGAGTATCTAGCGTGAGTTTTGTTGTTTTTGTACTTTGTTGAGTTTTTGTGTCCTTACCTCGTTTTGTTTCACCTGCAGTCACACAGTCCGGAACCTTCACCCACCTCTGCCTGATGGTCGGCGGCTGCCGAGCCATCACTGGACCTTGCACTGCACCCCCCAACTACTCATCCACGCCCGCCCGCTCTGTCCCTGGAATATTCTGCACCTTTTGTTTGTATCTCGAATAAACCCTCACTGTTCTACTCTCCTTGTCCTGGTCTGCTTTGGGTTCTGGCTGAGGGAACTGTGACAGAACGATCCGGCCAATTATGAACCCAGCGGACCTGGACTCAGTTCGCCATGCCATTACCCAGCAGGGAGAAGATGTTGGGCCATCGTAGCACGGTACTACAGGGAGATCGCGTTGTCAGTTCGAACCTTTCTACCGGCCTGATGGAGGTCCAGAACCAACGCCAGTGTCGGTGGAGGACCCACTACCGGTTTCACCCATCTCGCCTGCCGCTTCTGAAGTTGTGTCCCTCCGTGAGCCCAAGGTTCCGACGCCGGATAAATATGAGGGAGCTGGGAGGATGCCGTTCCTTCCTTATGCAGTGTGGATTAGTGTTCGATCTACAGCCCTACTCTTATGCCACAGACAAGGCTAGGATAGCCTTTGTGATTGAGTTGCTGCGTGGTCGAGCGCTGGAGTGGGCTTCAGCCGTTTGGGAACGACAGGATCCCTGCATGGCTTCATACCAGGGGTTCACGGCCGAGATGAGGAAGCTCTTCGACCATTCCGTCCCGAGGGAGGGACGCAGCGTAGGCGCCTGTTTTTTTCACCAAGGAACTGCAGCGTGGCGATTTACCGTGATCAGTTCAAGACGTTGGCTGTAGAGTGTGTGAACGGGAGTCTTTGCAAGCGGCTTTTTACCAGGGTCTGTCGGAGCAGCTCAAGGATGAGTTGATTCCTATCCGAGCCTAGTGACCTGGACAGCTTGGTAGCCTTGTCTATTCGGGTGGATAATCGAGTCCGAGAGCGAAGAGGGAAAGCAATGGGGTCCTTCCAATCGTCAGCTTCTCAGTTCCCAGTCGGGTCGGGTGGTGAACCAGAACACGTCGATCATTCTTCACCACGAAGGATTAGTGGAGAGGACCTCTCTCCCCGATTCTGAACCCATGCAAGTGGGGCGCGCACGGAGTTAACCAAGGAGGAGCGTCAACAGAGACGTAGGACCAACTGCTGCCTCTACTGTGGTCGCTCGGGACATTACATCTCCACTTGCTCCCTGCGGTCGCCAAACTGCCCGGCTCGCTAAAGTTGGGAGGACTTTTATTTGCGACCAGTTTCAACTCTCAGTACCTCTGTCAGACCCGCTTCCCGACCCTTTGTGAATAGGGAATCAGAGCTTAGCGCTTAACGCTTTTATCGATTCAGGTGCCGGTGGAAGCTTTCTTGATGCCGAAGTTGGTGGAACAGCTGGCTTTCCAAGGAGCAATTGCCGGAAGCCATTGAAGCGACTACCTGAACGGCAGTAGTCTGGCACGTATCACGATGAGGACTGAACCGGTTAAGATCGCGGTTGTCAGGGAATCATTCTGAGATGATTTCATTTTTCATTCTGCCGTCTTCCCATGTTCCTCTGGTCCTTGGATACCCCTGGCTGAAGGAACACAATCCCACGTTCGATTGGGTGACGGGCAAGGTAACGAGTTGGAGCCTGGAATTGTCATGCTAACTGTCTCAAGACTGCCTGCCCCCATTCGGTTCCCCAGTCAGGTGATTGAGGCTAAACCTCCAGATTTGTCCCTGGTTCCGAGACATATCACGATTTGGGAAGGTTTTCAGTAAGCAGAAGGCTCTGTCACTCCCTCCCCACCGAAACCATATGATTGTTGCCATCAACCTGGTCCCCTGGAGCTGTCTACCCCAAGGGAAGGTTATACAGTATCTCCCGACCTGAACGTGAGGCGTTGGAGACCTACATCAAGGAGTCCCTAGCTGCTGGTCTCGTTCGGCCCTCGTCATCACCCCGGGGGCAGGATTCTTCTTTGTGGGTAAGAAGGATGGCTCTCTTCGACCATGTATTGACTATCGGGGGTTGAATGACATCACGGTCAAGAACAAGTATCCCCTGCCCTTGATGAGTTCTGCCTTCGACTCCTTACAGGGTGCTACGGTGTTCACCAAGTTAGACCTACGCAATGCGTATCACCTGGTCCGGATCAGAGGGGCGAGTGGGTTGACGGGGTTTTCAACACACCGATGGGGCACTTCGAGTATCAGGTGATGCCGTTTGGACTGGACCAATGCTCCAGCGGTATTCCAGAGTATGGTGAAACGACGTCCTGAGAGATATGATCGGTCTCTTCGTGTTTGTTTACCTGGATGACATTCTGATCTTCTCGAAGGAACCTTCCCACTCACGTCCAGCATGTCCGGCAGGTTCTGCAGCGATTATTGGAGAATCGCCTGTTCGTGAAGGCCGAGAAGTGCGAAGTTTCACGCCCACACGACATCCTTTCTCGGGTACATCATCTCCAGGGGTGAGATTAGATGGACCAGAGAAGGTTAGAGCCGGTTCTGGAATGGGCCCAGCCCGGGCACGAGATTGCAGCTCCAGAGATTTTTGGGGTTTGCAATTTCTACGCAGATTCATCCGGGATTACAGCCGTGGTGGCCGCTCCATTAACTGCCTTGACTTCCAGCATCAGGACTTTCCAAGTGGAATCCGGAGGCGGATCGAGCGTTTTCTGGATTTGAAGAAGCGATTCACACGCAGATCTCTCTCAACCGGACACGGCCCGTCAGTTGCGTCTGTTGAAGTGGACGCGTCTGATGTGGGAGTTGGCGCCATCCTGTCGCAGCGATGCTCCACGGACAGTAAACTCCATCCCTGCGCCTACTACTCGCGTCGCCTTTCGCCTGCGGAGAGAGAATTACGATGTGGGTAACGGGAGCTTCTCGCGGTGAAACTTGCCTTGGAGGAGTGGCGCCACTGGTTGAAGGGGCGGAGCAACCGTTTATTGTCTGGACTGACCACAAGAATCTTGCTTACGTGCAATCGGCTAAACGGCTCAACTCCCGTCCAGGCCAGGTGGGCGTTGTTTTCGGCGATTCAAGTTTGGTCCTGACGTTCCGAGACCTGGATCTAAGAACGGCAAGGCGGACCGCCTTGTCCCGGATGTTCTCCAAGACGGAGGAGAGTGGGTCCAAGGACCGAGACAATTCTCCCCGGAACTGGCGTCGTGGGAGCAGTTATGTGGAAGATTGAGGGAGGAGGTGCTGGCGGCCCTTCGGACTCAGCCCGGACCCCGTACGGTCCACCCGGGTCGGTTGTTTCGTGGTCTGAGTCGGTTCGTCCTGCTGTTCTCAGAATGGTCCCACGCCAGTAAGAGTGGCTTGTCACCCTGGCGTGGCTCGGACAATGGCGTTTCTTCGCAGACGTTTTTGGTGGCCTGCCATGGCCGAGGATACTCGGTTTTTGTTGCTGCCTGTCCAGTGTGTGCGCAGAATAAGAGTACCAATCGGCCCAGCTCTGGACTACTTCACCCCCTTCCTATTCCCCAGCGTCCATGGTCGCATCTGGCCCTGGACTTCGTCACGGGGTTGCCCGCTTCTGAGGGGAACACGGTGCGTTCTGACTATCGTGGACAGGTTCAGCAAGTTCGCCACTTTGTGCCTATTGCCAAGCTTCCCTCTGCCTCGGAGACGTCAGATCCTGGTCAGGGAGGTTTTCAGGGTCCACGGTTTGCCCAGTGATATCGTTTCCGACCGTGGCCCTCAGTTTACCTCTGCTGTCTGGAAGTCCTTCTGTTTGGCCATTGGAGCTAACAGTCAGTCTCACATCTGGTTTTCACCCCCAATCCAGTGGTCAGGCTGGAGAGGCCAACCAGAAGATGGAATCCACGCTTACGCTGTCTGGTCTCTTCCAACCCCACCTCCTGGGCCTCTCAGTTGCCTTTGGGTTGAGTATGCCCACAATACTCTCCCTACATCTGCCACTGGGATGTCTCCCTTCCAGTGCCTGTATGGCTACCAACCTCCCCCTGTCCCTTCTCAGGAGAAGGAGCTCTCTGTGCCTTCTGTTCAGGCCCATATTCGTTGCCACCGGACCTGGCATCGGGCCAGAAAGGCACTCCTTAGAGGTTCGGACCGGTATCAGCTCCCAGGCGAATCGTCGCCGGACCCCCGCTCCCACCTAGTGCCGCACGGAGATAGGGTTTGGTTGGCCACGAGGATCTTCCGTCTACGGACTGAGTCTAGGAGGTTGTTACCGGAAGTTTATTGGTCCGTTTGTGGTGGAGAAGGCGATCAATCCAGTGGCAGCGACTCAAACTACCGAGGACGCTCCAGAGTCCATCCCACCTTTCATGTCTCCTGCCTCAAGCCTGTCTTCCTCAGTCCTCTGTTGCCTCCTCCGCCTCCTCCTCCTCCTCCTCGGATGATCGGAGGTGGTCCTGCCTACACGGTGCGTCGACATTTGGATTCCAGACGGCCGGGGCCGGGTTTCCAGTATCTCGTGGACTGGGAGGGGTATGGTCCTGAAGAGAGGAGTTGGATTCCGCGGCGACAGGTCCAGATGCGGATCTCATCAGGGACTTTTACCGCCTCCATCCTGGCGCTCCGGGAGTCCGCCCGCGTGGCGTTCGTCGGAGGGGGGGTACTGTAACGATCCCGGCTGTCTGAGTCGGGTCCTGGTCGTAATCTCCAGTTTCCCGGGAGATTCGGGAACGCTCTCCGGGAGCGCTCTGGTTTCCGCACCTGCTTCCCATTAGCAATCTGCACACCTGGGCCTAATCAGCACCTTTCTTGGGCTCTGGCCCAACATCCAGTTCCTGCGCGGATCGTTAGCCACGAACAGTAGGTGTATCTGCGTATCAGTTAGAGTATCTAGCGTGAGTTTTTGTTGTTTTGTACTTTTGTTGAGTTTTGTGTCCTTACCTCCGTTTTGTTTCACCTGCAGTCACACGTCCGAACCTTCACCCCCACCTCTGCCTGATGGTCACGCGGCTGCCGAGCCATCCTGGACCTTGCACTGCACCCCCAACTACTCATCCACGCCGCCCGCTCTGTCCCTGGAATATTCTGGCACCTTTTGTTTGTATCCGAATAAACCCTCACTTTCGTTCTACTCTCCTTGTCCTGGTCTGCTTTTGGGTTCTGGCTGAGGGAACTGTGACATTATAATGCTTTTCACAAGTAAAGAGGCCTGATCACTGTATCATTCATGTGCTATTCTTCAACCAACCCTGGTCATTAGGCCCTG
>NW_025537735.1:0-20000 GCF_020615455.1 Coregonus clupeaformis | reverse complement strand
CTACGGCGAGAGAAGAGAACCATCGAGTCGAACGGATTTCAAAGCCCAGAGACAACGGACACATCAACCACCACTCTCCGGCTTCGCTGCTCCCTGTCGACCAAAGGCATGACAACAACCGTTTTGGGGTGAATTCAAGCACTGTTATGTTGTTAAAATATGAGGGTTACCCGCTTGTAAAGAGGATACTCCGTGTGAGAAAAAATGACGGTAGGAGCCTAGGCTCTGTGGAAGCGAAGCCCAGGGCATGTTCGTGACATCCCTAAATGATCTTGTAGGCTTTTGTTGTGGGAATAGCCTCACCTTCTCAGACAGACCGTGGAATTGACAGGCGACGAACGCAAACTACCGTGGGAACTGTATGACTTCAGCCGAGGACATAGCCTTTAAAGCCTCCATCGGATAGAGGATAGAGAAAGGATGATTTAAACAGGGCTCGACTGGTCAACGGGGTGGGGGAACGGTTATATCAAGGACCACTGTCCACATAGTGACTGTTATTACAACATGTAATGGGACATTGTTGGTAGAAGGCCCGCAAGAAACAAAGCTGTTGGATTAATGGAGACATGATAGGCTGCAACACAGGATCGATAATAGGCAACGGGAGAGTGGGCTAGACAAGAATGAAAAGATCTCAATAGTATAGTCTTGTTCCCATGATTCGGTTTGTGATGCCATTGCCCTGGTGTGCTGCCATTGAAATGCAACGGGAGGATGCTCAGCTAGGTTCCTGCCCATTTTCTCGAGGTATATGAGACATGTGAGTCTATTTGTTTGGTATATAGTCAGGGTTTTCCTTTAGCCTGAGCAATGACTTATTTGTTACAGGCATAAACGCAAGCTCCAAGGCTAGTGCACGATAGGGTATCTGACAAGGGTGAGAAAGGATGTGTGGTGGTGCGCGTACACCAACTCATTCGATTTATTCAGGCTGATTCGATTTTAGAATTTGGAACTAAATTGAAAATAGCTGTTGAGGGAATAGCTGTTGGAGAAAGAATGCCATTCAACCAAACTGGAAAAGACACAACAGAGGAACTCCTCTTTCGGATCATCTCAACGAAATAACAGTAAGCTTTTTCTTTTCTCTTCATGTGCTCTGCATATTTATGAATACAAATGTACACCTGTATCCTCCCTATAGAAACAGACGGGCACATGTTGTTGTCTCTCGGGGTGGTTGTATGGTGCTGGGGGATTGTTGAGCCGGAGACCGATGCTGCTCCGCCGCCAGGGGGCATGCCCAAAGGCCGCTGTTGCGTTTTGTTCAGTGACCTGAAGGTTTTCTTACTCAGACCGCCGGTCCCGGCTCCGCCACCGGCGATCATCCTGCATGAACGGACAATACACGGACAGCAATGGGTCCGGCATCGGCAATGATGTTGCCGCCGACAACAGCAACTCTGCAGCGAGTGCACCTCCACCAGAGGCGGATGGTTATGCTGCCCCTGCCCCGCCGACAGGAGAGCCTCATTCTGCCGGGACAAACGAGCCTAAAGCAACAGAGGAATGGCTGCATGCTACGGGACAGACTGGACCCCTGGACTATGGCAGCTCTGAGGAGGACTGCTCCAAAGAGAAGTGTGAGGAGAGATTCTCCCTGAACAGTCGCACAGACAGTGGTGTTAGGACTCCCCAGTGCAGGATATGTTTCCAAGGTCCAGAACAGGTGAGTGGCCTTACAGGTAGACAATAGACATATAAGTAGACCTATAGTCAGACATTTACATTTACGAAATTTAGCAGATGCTCTTATCCAGAGCGACTTACAGTTAGTGAGTACATACAGTATTTTCATACTGGCCCCCCGTGGGAATCGAACCCACAACCCTGGCGTTGCAAGTGCCATGCTCTACCAACTGAGCTACATGGGGCCTTGACTGTATATGACTAATTGTTGCTAACAAGGATGTCTTTCAAAGTGTTTCAAAACACTGGAGCTGTCCTCTCTCTCTCTCTCTCTCTCTCTCTCTCTCTCTCTCTCTCTCTCTCTCTCTCTCTCTCTCTCTCTCTCTCTCTCTCTCTCTCTCTCTCTCTCTCTCTCTCTCTCTCTCTCTCTCTCTCTCTCTCTCTCCTCTCTCTCTCTCTCTCTCTCTCTCTCTCTCTCTCTCTCTCTCTCTCTCTCTCTCTCTCTCTCTCTCTCTCTCTCTCTCTCTCTCTCTCTCTCTCTCTCTCTCTCTCTCTCTCTCTCTCTCTCTCTCTCTCTCTCTCTCTCTCTCTCTCACACTCTCTCTCTCTCTCTCTCTCTCTCTCTCTCTCTCTCTCTCTCTTATGCTTGAGAACATAAATAATGATTTTCTCACTTTCTCACTTCCGATGGCCATGTAAACGTAGGAGTACTATAATTCACAGAGCAAGCCCTGTCTTAGACAGAGGAGATAGGAACAGAACATGACAGAGAGGAGAACTCTACAGAAAGACCAGAGGAAGTAGTGGACTCAGGTAACACCGGGTGCATCTCAATAGTCTAAAGTCCTAAAATCTCCTATAGCAGGTTTTTGCTTTCCACCTGTCCTGGTCTTTCACATCATCAGATGGAGAATGGGAGACAAGGAGAGAAGGAAGGGGACACCACTTTAGACTGTTGAGATTCAGCCAGGGAGTGTAGCTACGGCCACATGGTCTTGGATTACCTGACTCAGAAGAACTCCCATTTACAAAGTCACCGGCCCACGTAGACAGCTCAGTGTGAAGGTGGATTGATGTTTGAATAGGTGCTGGTGCATCAGGGCCAACATAGGCTTCATCCTTGGGCTGTGGTGAATGGGCGCTGCACATACCTTTTCCCATCCTGATCCACTCACCTCTAAGGGAAGTCAATGAGGTTGCGGTCAATGCTATTTCAATGCAGTCAATTCAGGAAGTAATGCAGTCAATTTGTGTCCTACTGTACATGGCATGCACTGTGTGTGTGTGTTTAATTTGTGACCTAGTCCTGTGCGTCAACTAGCCCAGGGGTATTCAACCCAGGGTCTGTGGTACTGCAAGGGGTCCGCGAAAATAGATATGTATAAAAAATAAAACATAGTTTTTTTCTTTTTTTTCTATTGAATAGTTTTTATGAATATCACTAACAACAACAGAATAAACACATTTTAAATGACATACATTCAGTAGAAAATAGGATAATATCTTCTTTCTAAGGATGTCAACTTTATTCCTCAATTCCTAATATTGAGCAAATTTAACTCACTGGAGTATATGACAATGGGCACGTTCCCCTGCTCAGACTTTGCATGCATCATCCAATGGTTGCGTGCCACGTCATCGACTGTGCTGTAGGGCACCAGATTGCTATAACATATGATGTGATTAGCTGATAAGTAAAATACCTATCCAGGCGTTGTAAGATCTGGCAGGCGTCAGCAACGCCTGGGCAGAGGAACACGGCCATAAGCTTTGAAAAAGCACCCGTGAGTGCTGCTGGCTGCTGGTAAGCTTTCTTGACTTAATTAATTTCCGCCAACACATGGCTAACCTTGTTTAACCAGCTAAACAGCTGCTATTAGCGAACATGTGTTTGGAGTTACCTTTCTATCTAATAGGCTATGTTAGAGTTTACACTTCTTCTTCTAATTATAATGTGGGGAGGTCAAAATAAAATAAAACAATCTACTAAATCTATTTATTTAGAAATGTTGATGACTTATCCTTGTCATTCACCTGATGATAAGACAAGACGTGAAACAAACATTTTTTTTGCTAACATATGATGGGGATCCTGGGTTTGCCTTTTGCCTGGGCAGGGGTCCCTGGGTCACCGGTTTGCCTGGGCGGGGTCCCTGGGTCACCAGTTTGCCTGGGCGGGGGCCCCTGGGTCACCGGTTTGCCTGGGTCGGGGGTCCCTGGGTCACCAGTTTGCCTGGGCGGGGCCCCCTGGGTCACCGGTTTGCCTGGGCGGGGTCCCTGGGTCACCAGTTTGCCTGGGTGGGGGTTCCTGGTAAGAAAAAGTGGAAGACCCTGAATTTGCCCCATCTTCACCCCCCGTCTCTTTAAGTTGTGAAGACAAACGCCTCATGGCCTGTCCCTGTGTTGACATTTAGGGAGACACTAGTCTAGTGTCTGATGATGCCCTTGGAGAACACTAAAGAGCATCTCTCTCTCTCCTCCAAATGACATCACATTATATAATACCACTGCCTGGAGTGGTAGTCACGGTCAGCCAGTCTCTGGCTGGCAGGCTGCTAAAGCTTTTTGGTTCTGTAGATAAATTAGGTTGTGTCAAAATGGCACCTATTCCCTATCTAGTGCACTACTTTTGACCAGGGCCATAAGGTGTGCCCATAGGAATAGGGTGCCATTTTGAGGTGTGCATCCTCAGTATAAAGAGAGTCTGCATTAAAGCTTTGGCTCGGTCTGGGAGCAGAGGGAGACAATAAAATACATTCAGGAGAACCAGTGTTGTTAATGCTACCTGATGCTGTCTGTCAATCTGAAAGGACCGCTATTCTCTCTCTCTCTCTCTCTCTCTCTCTCTCTCTCTCTCTCTCTCTCTCTCTCTCTCTCTCTCTCTCTCTCTCTCTCTCTCTCTCTCTCTCTCTCTCTCTCTCTCTCTCTCTCTCTCTCTCTCTCTCTCTCTCTCTCTCTCTCTCTCTCTCTCTCTCTCTCTCTCTCTCTCTCTCTCTCTCTCTCTCTCTCTCTCTCTCTCTCTCTCTCTCTCTCTCTCTCTCTCTCTCTCTCTCTCTCTCTCTCTCTCTCTCTCTCTCTCTCTCTCTCTCTCTCTCTCTCTCTCTCTCTCTCTCTTCTCTCTCTCTCTCTCTCTCTCTCTCTCTCTCTCTCTCTCTCTCTCTCTCTCTCTCTCTCTCTCTCTCTCTCTCTCTCTCTCTCTCTCTCTCTCTCTCTCTCTCTCTCTCTCTCTCTCTCTCTCTCTCTCTCTCTCTCTCTCTCTCTCTCTCTCTCTCTCTCTCTCTGCCCAGTGTAATATGTTATTGAATGTAAACCTTGTTTCAGACACTTGTTGAACCTACTCTGCTAGTCTGACTAATGTCACAGACAGTACAGGACAGTTGGATCCCGGGTGGTATAGCTTGAATTAGGTTGGATAACCAACGTGCCAGTTCGGACTTCTTTTTAAACTCATGTTGTTGTAGCCTAACTACCAGACAGCAGGCTGCACTGGGTACACATGCATTTATCTGCCAGCCTATATACACCTGTTTGTATTACATAGATAGTGTGGTCATTTAGTCTAGATAATTGCCTGTCTTTCTCTGAAGAAAGGAACAGGAGAGATGTCATTATAGATGTTTGGGTTTAGAATAGTTGGGTTTAGAATAGTGCTCTCTGTGAAAAATAATGTCCATCTCTGAGGACAATAAATCAATTGGATTCTATTCTGGATGTTTGTGTTAACAACCGAAGAATTAAAACAAGAGAATAAAGACATTTCAAATGTCATATTATGTATATATACAGTGTTGTAACAATGTGCAAATAGGAAACAAGTACAAATGGGAAAATAAATAAAAATAAATATGGGTTGTATTTACAATGGTGTTTGTTCTTCACTGGTTGCCCTTTTCTTGTGGCAACAGGTCACAAATCTTGCAGCTGTGATGGCACACTGTGGTTTTTCACCCAGTAGATAAGGTAGTTTATCATTATTGGGTTTGTTTTCGAATTCTTTGTGGATCGCTGTAATCTGAGGGAAATACGTGTCTCTAATATGGTCATACATTTGGCAGGAGGTTAGTAAGTGCTGCTCAGTTTCCACCTCATTTTGTGGGCAGTGTGCACATAGCCTGTCTTCTCTTGAGAGCCAGGTCTGCCTCACGGCCTTTCTCAATAGCAAGGCTATGCTCACTGAGTCTGTACATAGTCAAAGCTTTCCTTAAGTTTGGGTCAGTCACAGTGGTCAGGTATTCTGCCACTGTGTACTCTCCTGTTTAGGGCCAAATAACATTCTAGTTTGCTCTGTTTTTTTGTTTGTTCTTTCCAAAGTGTCAAGTAATTCTTTTTTGTTTTCTCATGATTTGGTTGGGTCTAA
Organism: Coregonus clupeaformis; assembly: GCF_020615455.1. Lineage (NCBI taxonomy): Eukaryota > Metazoa > Chordata > Actinopteri > Salmoniformes > Salmonidae > Coregonus > Coregonus clupeaformis. The sequence continues at coordinate 14,011 of NW_025537735.1, read as the reverse complement.
TTGTGTTGTTGTTGTTGTTGTCCTGGGGCTCTGTGGGGGTCTGTTTGTGTTTGTGAACAGAGCCCCAGGACCAGCTTACTTAGGGGACTCTTCTCCAAGTTCATCTCTCTGTAGGTGATGGCTTTGTTATGGAAGGTTTGGGAATCACTTCCTTTTAAGTGGTTATAGAATTTAACGTCTCTTTTCTGGATTTGGATAATTAGCGGGTATTGGCCTAATTCTGCTCTGCATGCATTATTTGGTGTTTACGTTGTACACGGAGGATGTTTTTGCAGAATTCTGCATGCAGAGTCTCAATTTGGTGTTTGTCCCATTTTGTGAATTCTTGGTTGGTGAGCGGACCCCAGACCTCACAACCATAAAGGGCAATGGGGTTCTATAACTGATTCAAGTATTTTTAGCCAGATCCTAATTGGTATGTCAAATTGTATGTTCCTTTTGATGGCATAGAAGGCCCTTCTTGCCTTGTCTCTCAGATCGTTCACAGCTTTGTGGAAGTTACCTGTGGCGCTGATGTTTAGGCCGAGGTATGTATCGTTTTTTGTGTGCTCCAGGGCAACGGTGTCTAGATGGAATTTGTATTTGTGGTCCTGGCAACTGGACCTTTTTTGGAACACCATTATTTTTGTCTTACTGAGATTTACTGTCAGGGCCCAGGTCTGACAGAATCTGTGCAGAAGATCTAGGTGATGCTGTAGGCCCTCCTTGGTTGGTGACAGAAGCACCAGATCATCAGCAAACAGTAGACATTTGACTTCAGATTCTAGTAGGGTGAGGCCGGGTGCTGCAGACTGTTCTAGTGCCCTCGCCAATTCGTTGATATATATGTTGAAGAGGGTGGGGCTTAAACTGCATCCCTGTCTCACCCCACGGCCCTGTGGAAAGAAATGTGTGTGTTTTTTGCCAATTTTAACCGCACACTTGTTGTTTGTGTACATGGATTTTATAATGTCCTATGTTTTTCCCCCAACCCCACTTTCCATCAATTTTGTATAGCAGACCCTCATGTCAAATTGAGTCAAAAGCTTTTTTTGAAATCAACAAAGCATGAGAAGACTCTGCCTTTGTTTTGGTTTGTTTGTTTGTCAATTAGGTGTGCAGGGTGAATACGTGGTCTGTCGTACGGTAATTTGGTTAAAAGCCAATTTGACATTTGCTCAGTACATTGTTTTCACTGAGGAAATGAACTAGTCTGCTGTTAATGATAATGCAGAGGATTTTCCCCCAAGGTTGCTGTTGACGCATATCCCACGGTAGTTATTGGGGTCAAATTTGTCTCACTTTTGTGGATTGGGGTGATCAGTCCTTGGTTCCAAATATTGGGGAAGATGCCAGAGCTAAGGATGATGTTAAAGAGTTTAAGTATAGCTAATTGAAATTTGTGGTCTGTATATTTTATCATTTCATTGAGGATACCATCAACACCACAGGCCTTTTTGGGTTGGAGGGTTTGTATTTTGTCCTGTAGTTCATTCAATGTAATTGGAGAATCCAGTGGGTTCTGGTAGTCTTTAATAGTTGATTCTAAGATTTGCATTTGATCATGTATATTTTTTTTGCTGTTTGTTCTCTGTTATAGGGCCAAAAGATTGGAGAAATGGTTTACCCATACATCTCCGTTTTGGATAGATAGCTCTTCGTGTTGTTGTTTGTTTAGTGTTTTCCAATTTTCCCAGAAGTGGTTAGAGTCTATGGATTCTTCAATTACATTGAGCTGATTTCTGACATGCTGTTCCTTCTTTTTCCGTAGTGTATTTCTGTAGTGTTTTAGTGATTCACCATAGTGAAGGCGTAGGCTCAGTTATCTGGGTCTCTATGTTTTTGGTTGGATAGGTTTCTCAATTTCTTTCTTAGGTTTTTGCATTCTTCATCAAACCATTTATCACTGTTGTTACTTTTCTTTGGTTTTCTGTTAGAGATTTTTAGATTTGATAGGAAGCTGAGAGGTCAAATATACTGTTTAGGTTTTCTACTGCCAAGTTTACACCTTCACTATTACAGTGGAACGTTTTGTCCAGGAAGTTGTCTAGAATGGATTGAATTTGTTGTTGCCTAATTGTTTTTTGGTAGGTTTCAACACTACTTTCCTTCCATCTATAGCATTTCCTAATATTATTCAGTTCCTTTGGCTTTGATGCCTCATGATTGAGTATTGCTCTGTTCAAGTAGACTGTGATTTTGCTGTGGTCTGATAGGGGTGTCAGTGGGCTGACTGTGAACGCTCTGAGAGGCTCTGGGTTGAGGTCAGTGATAAAGTAGTCTACAGTACTACTGCCAAGAGATGAGCTATAGGTGTACCTACCATAGGAGTCCCCTCGAAGCCTACCATTGACTATGTACATACCCTACCCAGTGTGCGACAGAGCTGCAGGAGTCGTGACCCGTTTTTGTTGGTTATGTTGTAGTAGTTGTGCCTAGGGGGCATATGGGGGAGGGGAATGCTGCCACCTCCCAGGTAGGTGTTTGTCCCCCTGTGTGCTGAGGGTGTCAGGTTCTTGTCCAGTTCTGGCATTTAGGTCGCCACAGACTAGTACATGTCCCTGGGTCTGGAAATGATTGATTTCCTCCTCCAGGATGGAGAAGCTGTCTTCATTAAAGTATGGGGATTCTAGTGGGGGGATATAGGTAGCACATAGGTCTGATCTGAGGGGGCCTAAATGGGGTGTGGGCATGGTTGACTTGGGGGGAGTAATTGGTGGGGTCGGGGGTGTAGATGTGTCTGATGGTGCTGTGGTCTGGATGTAGGTCCTCTCTCACGGGGTCCTCTGTGTAGGTCCTGGGGGGTCCCGCAGGTCTGGGAGAGTGTCTCGCTGGTCTGGGCGGGGTGTCTGTTGATCTGTTGCTCCTGTGTGAGGTGTTGGGTCTGCGGTTGAGGGCGATATCCTTTGGGGTCCGGCGAAGGTGGGCACTGCTGCCTTGTATAGGTGGACCTGATCGTAAAGGCTGTTCACGTCCAGGGTGGAGTGGTGGGCCAGGTAGACATTTGGTTTTGATGCACAGTCACGGGAAATACTTGCATTTACCCACTGTATGGTAGCAGGGTGGAAATCTTTTCGTGGTAACAGGGTTGAGATAACCACTTGTGCCTTAGGGAAAGTAGAATAAGTTTTTTCTATCACTCCCTTGAGTGCTGTGGTCTCTCTCTCTGTGTGTGTGTGTGTGTGTGTGTGTGTGTGTGTGTGTGTGTGTGTGTGTGTGTGTGTGTGTGTGTGTCTGTGTCTGTGTCTGTGTCTGTGTCTGTCTGCTGTGTCTGTGTCTGTGTCTGTGTGTTCTGTCTCTCTGTCTGTCTGTCTGTGTCTGTCTCTGTGTCTGTGTCTTCTGTGTCTGTCTGTCTGTCTCTCTGTCTGTCTGTCTGTCTGTCTGTCTGTTCTCTGTCTCTCTCTCTCTCTCTCTCTCTCTCTCTCTCTCTCTCTCTCTCTCTCTCTCTCTCTCTCTCTCTCTCTCTCTCTCTCTCTCTCTCTCTCTCTCTCTCTCTCTCTCTTCTCTCTCTCTCATCAATTTAAGGGCTTTATTGGCATGGAACGTGTGTTAACATTGCCTAAGCAAGTGAAGTAGATAGTAAACAAAAGTGAAATAAACAATAAATATTAACAGTAAAACATTACACTCAGAAGTTTCAAAAGAATAAAGACATTTCAAATATCATATTATGTATATATTCAGTGTTGTAACAATGTGCAAATAGTTAAAGTACAAATGGGAAAATAAATAAACATAAATATGGGTTGTATTTACAATGGTGTTTGTTCTTCACTGGTTGCCCCTTTTCTTGTGGCAACAGGTCACAAATCTTGCAGCTGTGATGGCACATCTGTGGTTTTTCACCCAGTAGATAAGGGAGTTTATCAAAATTGGGTTTGTTTTCGAATTCTTTGTGGATCGCTGTAATCTGAGGGAAATATGTGTCTCTAATATGGTCATACATTTGGCAGGAGGTTAGGAAGTGCAGCTCAGTTTCCACCTCATTTTGTGGGCAGTGTGCACATAGCCTGTCTTCTCTTGAGAGCCAGGTCTGCCTACGGCGGCCTTTCTCAATAGCAAGGCTATGCTCACTGAGTCTGTACATAGTCAAAGCTTTCCTTAAGTTTGGGTCAGTCACAGTGGTCAGGTATTCTGCCACTGTGTACTCTCTGTTTAGGGCCAAATAGCATTCCCTAGTTTTGCTCTGTTTTTTTGTTTGTTCTTTCCAATGTGTCAAGTAATTCTCTTTTGTTTTCTCATGATTTGGTTGGGTCTAGTTGTGTTGTTGTTGTTGTCCTGGGGCTGTGTGGGGTCTGTTTGTGTTTGTGAACAGAGCCCCAGGACAAGCTTACTTAGGGGACTCTTCTCCAAGTTCATCTCTCTGTAGGTGATGGCTTTGTTATGGAAGGTTTGGGAATCGCTTCCTTTTAAGTGGTTATAGAATTTAACGGCTCTTTTCTGGATTTTGATAATTAGCGGGTATTGGCCTAATTCTGCTCTGCATGCATTATTTGGTGTTTTACGTTGTACACGGAGGATGATTTTGCAGAATTCTGCATGCAGAGTCTCAATTTGGTTTTTGTCCCATTTTGTGAATTCTTGGTTGGTGAGCGGACCCCAGACCTCACAACCATAAAGGGCAATGGGTTCTATAACTGATTCAAGTATTTTTAGCCAGATTCTAATTGGTATGTCAAATTTTATGTTCCTTTTGATGGCATAGAAGGCCCTTCTTGCCTTGTCTCTCAGATCGTTCACAGCTTTGTGGAAGTTACCTGTGGCGCTGATGTTTAGGCCGAGGTATGTATAGTTTTTTGTGTGCTCTAGGGCAACGGTGTCTAAGATGGAATTTGTATTTGTGGTCCTGGCAACTGGACCTTTTTTGGAACACCATTATTTTTGTCTTACTGAGATTTACTGTCAGGGCCCAGGTCTGACAGAATCTGTGCAGAAGATCTAGGTGCTGCTAGGCCCTCCTTGGTTGGTGACAGAAGCACCAGATCGGTCAGCAAACAGAAGACATTTGACTTCAGATTCTAGTAGGGTGAGGCCGGGTGCTGCAGACTGTTCTAGTGCCTCGCCAATTCGTTGATATATATGTTGAAGAGGGTGGGGCTTAAACTGCATCCCTGTCTCACCCTACGGCCCTGTGGAAAGAAATGTGTATGTTTTTCGCAATTTTAACCTTTACACTTGTTGTTTGTGTACATGGATTTTATAATGTCATATGTTTTCCCCCAACCCCACTTTCCATCAATTTGTATAGCAGACCCTCATGCCAAATTGAGTCAAAAGCTTTTGAAATCAACAAAGCATGAGAAGACTTTTGCCTTTGTTTTGGTTTGTTTGTTTGTCAATTAGGGTGTGCAGGGGGTGAATACGTGGTCTGTCGTATCGGTAATTTGGTAAAAAAGCCAATTTGACATTTGCTCAGTACATTGTTTTCACTGAGGAAATGAACTAGTCTGCTGTTAATGATAATGCAGAGGATTTTCCCAAGGTTGCTGTTGACGCATATCCCACGGTAGTTATTGGGGTCAAATTTGTCTCCACTTTTGTGGATTGGGGTGATCAGTCCTTGGTTCCAGATATTGGGGAAGATGCCAGAGCTAAGGATGATGTTAAAGAGTTTAAGTATAGCTAATTGAAATTTGTGGTCTGTATATTTTATCATTTCATTGAGGATACCATCAACACCACAGGACTTTTTGGGTTGAAGGGTTTGTATTTTGTCCTGTAGTTCATTCAATGTAATTGGAGAATCCAGTGGGTTCTGGTAGTCTTTAATAGTTGATTCTAAGATTTGCATTTGATCATGTATATTTTTTTGCTGTTTGTTCTCTGTTATAGGGCCAAAAAGATTGGAGAAGTGGTTTACCCATACATCTCCGTTTTGGATAGATAGCTCTTCGTTTGTTGTTTGTTTAGTGTTTTCCAATTTTCCCAGAAGTGGTTAGAGTCTATGGATTCTTCAATTACATTGAGCTGATTTCTGACATGCTGTTTCTCTCTCTCTCTCTCTCTCTCTCTCTCTCTCTCTCTCTCTCTCTCAGCTCCCTAACATCTCTCTCTCTCTCTCTCTCTCCCCCAGCTCCCTAACATCTCTCTCTCTCCAGCTCCCTAACATCTCTCTCTCCTCTCCAGCTCCCTCTCTCTCTCTCTCTCTCTCTCTCCCCCAGCTCCCTAACATCTCTCTCTCTCTCCCCCAGCTCCCTAACATCTCTCTCTCCCTCTGCCCCCAGCTCCCTAACATCTCTCTCTCTCTCTCTCTCTAGCTCCTAACATCTCTCTCTCTCTCCCCAGCTCCCTAACATCTCTCTCTCTCCCCCAGCTCCCTAACATCTCTCTCTCCCCAGCTCCCTAACATCTCTCTCTCCCCAGCCCCTAACACCCTCTCTCTCTCTCTCTCCCCAGCTCCCTAACATCTCTCTCTCTCCCCCCCAGCTCCCTAACATCTCTCTCTCTCTCTCCCCAGCTCCCTCACATCTCTCTCTCTCTCTCTCCCCAGCTCTCCTAACACTCTCTCTCTCTCCCCCAGCTCCCTCTAACATCTCTCTCTCTCCCCAGCTCCCTAACTCTCTCTCTCTCTCTCTCTCTCTCTCTCTCTCTCTCTCTCTCTCTCTCTCTCTCTCTCTCTCTCTCTCTCTCTCTCTCTCTCTCTCTCTCTCTCTCTCTCTCTCTCTCTCTCTCTCTCTCTCTCTCTCTCTCTCTCTCTCTCTCTCTCTCACAAAAAACACACACACACAATGGTTCTTATTAGAGAAGATCCTGGCAAAGGACTCATCTGACCAGAGAACTAACCAGAGAGGATGTGGCATGCTCATGGATAACCATGGTAGCTGTGAGATGTCTGGAACCAGAATGAATAAATTATATTGGTAATATTGGTAGCTTTTTAATGAGTGTCACACACTAACGTGTCACCCTCACTTTCTCTCTCTGAGCTGTCCTTGGTGATAAATTCTCTCTCTCGCTATCACTCTCTCTGGAGGATTATAAATGACAGGTTCACGGTAGAACGCACTGATGTGAGAATCACACACACTCACACACACACGCACACACGCACTACACACACGCACTACACACACACACACACACAAACTTTCACACTAACAGGATAAGAGCGGTAAGGATTAATCTCTGAGGGAGGTCTCTGTTCAAACAGATTACATGAGCTTTGGGAGGTAAGAAACCAGAAACCACAGCCCTGTCTGTCTGTCTGGAGGATCCACACTCTGACAGATAGAGTTCCAGAGTCAGTGAGGATATGTAGGTGCAGAAACTGAAGGGCCCGTTTCACTGGTAACTCTAGAGACAAGGCTTTACCTCTACCGTTCTCCAAAGCTGTGGGTCCATGGAAATGGAGACAGAACGTGGCTTTGTCCAAAAATGGACCCTATTACTGCACTACTACTGCTCTGGCTAAAGGTGATGCACTATATGAATAGGTGCCAGATTAGCCCTGTGTCACCAATGTATATAAAAACCCTGGATTGCAACCCCTGGATTACTGATGCTATGTATTGGCCAATGAGGGCTTTGAAGCCACTGGTCGGCCATATTGCACTCCCCAGTAGGAGCAGTCCTCCAAAGAACACATTGAATTGTGACCGTTTCAATTAAATGTTTGAAGGACAAAATTGCATGCATTTAAGTATTTTTTGTTATATTGGGGACAGTAACATTAGTAATAAAAAATATATATACTTTAAGGATAATATTTTTATATATTTTTCAATTTTTTATTTTTATGTTTAGCTCACATAATATCAGTTAAAAGTATGCATTAAGGTATCTGTAATAGGATAAACGTGGCAAAAACAAATGTAGACATTAATAAATACATTTCTATAGCTTCCAAAATATTTTTTACAATGGTGTAGGAGTGCCAAGATGGAGGCGCGGTGGCGTCAACACAGCGCCCCCTATCAGTCATCCAGTGTATATATAAATAATTGTTCACACCATGGCCAAAAACTCAGCTGGCTCACTGTAATACAAACCGATAGCAGCGTTTTCTTTTGTATCCCAAAGGGGGAGCTGCTGAGCCCGTGGTCGCTGCAGTGGGTCGGTCCGTGTACCCATGAGCCCTGCCTCATCAAGTGGATCAGTGAGAGGCTCCTGGAGCTGTGAGCTCTGCTACTACAAGTACCACGTCATCGCTATCAGCACCAACAACCCACTACAGGTACGGTGTGTGTGTGTGTGTGTGACTCACCGTCTCTTAGACTTGAGTCGGGGCAGGGTTTTAGGGGATGAAGAGGAGAGCTCTAATTGGGTGCATGTCACACATCACTGCAGAGAGATAGGGTTAATACTAGTGTATTAGTGTGCATGAATAGTATGTGATGATGATGATGTAGTCTCTCTTCCTCCTTTCCTTCTCTCTCCCTCTCTCTCTTTCTCTCCCTTCTCTTGCTCTCTCTCCCCCTCTCTCTCTACCCCTCTCTATCTCTCCCCTCCCCTCCCTCTCGCTCTCCCCCCTCCCCCTGTCTCTCCATCCCAGTGGCAGGCCATCTCTCTGACAGTGATAGAGAAGGTCCAGATAGCTGCGGCCGTGTTGGGCACCCTGTTCCTCATGGCCTCTATCTCCTGGCTGGTGTGGTCCTCCCTCAGTCCCTCGGCCAAGTGGCAGCGCCAGGACCTGCTCTTCCAGATCTGCTACGCCATGTGCTGATTCATGGACCTCGTCTGCATCGGTGAGGCCGGGCACACAGAGGAACGTCTCTTCTTTCTTCTTCCTGTCCTCCTTCCTTCCTTCCTTGATTGATTTATTGGGGGGAAAAGATGCACAACCCAGGGGATAACGCGTTAAAGCAATTCTACTTGTTTGCAACGTAGTCCCCTATGGAATACACCGCCTCCTCCTCCTCTCTCCTCGCCTCTCTCTTCTCCTCCTCTCCCTCATTCATTCCCTCCTCCTCCTCTCCTCTCCCTCATTCATTCCCTCCTCCTCCCTCCTCCTCCCCTCTCCCTCATTCATTCCCTCCTCCTCCCTCCCTCCTCTCCCTCATTCATTCCTTCTCCAATCAGGACACTTGAGGAGGGACATATCAAGACTCCACAGACAGAGCTCTGGAGGACTCCCTCTGTGAATTATGAATGCTACCAACTCATGTTGGATTTGGGATGTATTCATGTGTAACTGACAACCTCCCCTCTTTCTCTCTGTCTCTCTCTCTAGCGCTGATCGTCCATGAAGGACCCTCAGTGTTCAGGATCTTAACCGCTGGCAGGCTGTGAACCAGCAGTGGAAGGTGCTCAACTACTGACAAGATCAAAGACACTGAGGACCACCAGAAATCCAGGCTCACGCCCAGACACCTGGCCCTGCCCAACCCCAGACGAGTGCTCCCTCCCCGGGTCAGGCCGGGATGACATGGCTTCCCCTCCACCTCCTCCCTCATGGCCGCAGTGGCTGCCTCCGCGGCGGGCTATACCGCGACCACAACCGCCAGCCTGACGACGGGACGACGCAGGACTCAATGTCGGAGCAGAGCCACGGGGGCCACCATCCCTGCCGGACCACCACTGTGCGTACAACATCCTCCACCTGCTCACCCAGCACCTCTGGACGACGCAGCAGGAGCCCCGCACCACTCAGGTCCAGCCCCAGCCTCCGCAGCCCAGCAACAGCAGCCGGGAGCTGGTCATGAGAGTCACTACGGTCTGAGGCTTCAACTGAGGCCTAACTTTTTGTTACATTACAACAACGAGAGAGACAGAGAGGTGTGTGGCCTTGTTTGGGAGTTTGAATGGAGGACTTGGAGACGTTGCTGCTGCTTCACAGAGAAATCTACATGAAGGGACTCAATGCTGCCTGGGACAGAAAGATGAGGGAGCGAGGGGGAGAGGATGGGTGAGGGGTAGAGTGTGGGTGAGAGGATGGGTGAGGGGTAGAGTGTGGGGGAGAGGATGGGTGAGGGGTAGAGTGTGGGGGAGAGGATGGGTGAGGGGTAGAGGTGGGTGAGGGGAGAGGGGGTGAGGATGGAGTGGTGGAGGGCAGAGAGAGAGATTTGCTTTCCTGTGTTTTGACAACCTTGATGTAATAAAAATAGATTTATAGATGTGTGTGTGTGGTCTGATGTAGAGGAAGGATGTGTGAGGCAGAGCCATTTCTATATATATATATGACTCTATAGATGCCACTGATCTGATGTGATTTACTATCTAGCCTGGAGCAACACTCATGAGGAAGATGCAGTCCTCACAGTCAGGATAAATAGACCTTTCTAATTACTATGATGACGGACAGGAGCACAGTTCAGTACAGTGACAGTCCATAACTCTAATACCTTCTTACATTAGCTGTTCACATGATTATTCAGGTTGCGACAATGGCACCATATTCCCACATAGGCACTACTTTTGACCAGAACCCAATGGGCCCAGGTCAAAACTAGTGTACTACAGGGAATAGGTTGCTATTTGGGATGCAACCTTAGATGAAGTTTCATTCATATAGAGCTCAGAGCTCTACATCTTCCCAGCATAAGAAACAAAGATTAAATTAGGATTTATCTCTAGTAGAACACAGTGAGCAGGTTGAAATGGATTTGACTCAAAGCCTCTCTCTTCTGTACAAACATACACTACCGTTCAAAAGTTTGGGGTCACTTAGAAATGTCCTTGTTTTCGAAAGAAAAAGTACTTTTTTTGTCCATTAAAATAACATCAAATTGATCAGAAATACATTTACGTTTACATTTTAGTCATTTAGCAGACGCTCTTATCCAGAGCGACTTACAGGAGCAATTAGGGTTAAGTGCCTTGCTCAAGGGCACATTTACGTCATTTAGCAGACGCTCTTATCCAGAGCTGACTCACCAATTGGTGCGTTCATCCTATAGCCAGTGGGATAACCACTTTACAAATTTTTTTTGGAGAAGGATTACTTTATCCTATCCCAGGTATTCCTTAAAGAGGTGGGGGTTTCAAATGTCTCCGGAAGGTGGTGAGTGACTCCGCTGTCCTGGCGCCGTGAGGGAGCTTGTTCCACCATTGGGGTGCCAGAGCAGCGAATAGCTTGGACTGGGCTGAGCGGGAACTATGCTTCCGCAGAGGAAGGGAGCCAGCAGGCCAGAGGTGGATGAACGCAGTGCCCTGCTTTGGGTGTAGGGACTGATCAGAGCCCGAAGGTACAGAGGTGCTGCCTCTCACTGCTCCATAGGCAAGCACCATGGTCTTGTAGCGGATGTGAGCTTCAACTGGAAGCCAGTGGAGTGTGCGGAGGAGGGGGGTGACGTGAGAGAACTTGGGAAGGTTGAACACCAGACGGGCTGCGATTCTGGATGAGTTGTAGGGGCTTTAATGGCACAGGCAGGGAGGCCAGCCAACAGCGATTGCAGTAGTCCAGACGGAGATGACAAGTGCCTGGATTAGGACCTGTGCCGCCTCCTGTGTAAGGCAGGGTGACTCTCGAATGTTGTAGAGCATGAACCTGCAGGAGCGGGTCACCGCTTGATGTTGGCGGAGAACGACAGGGTGTTGTCCAGAGTCACGCCTAGGCTCTTCCACTCTGGGAGGAGGACACAGCGGAGTTGTCAACCGTATGGCGAGATCATGGAACGGGCAGTCCTTCCGGGAGGAAGAGCAGCTCCGTCTTGCCAGGGGTTCAGCTTGAGGTGGTGATCCGTCATCCATACTGATATGTCTGCCAGACATGCAGAGATGCGATTCCCATACCTGGTTATCAGAAGGGGGAAAGGAGAAGATTAGTTGTGTATCGTCAGCGTAGCAATGATAGGAGAGGCCATGTGAGGATATGACAGAGCCAAGTGACTTGGTGTATAGGGAGAAAAGGAGAGGGCCTAGAACTGAGCCCGGGGGACACCAGTGGTGAGAGAATCGTGGTGCGGAGACAGCTCTCGTCACGTCACTTGGTGGGGTGACCGGTCAGGTAGGACGCAATCCAGGAGTGAGCCGCGCCGGAGATGCCCAGCTCGGAGAGGGTGGAGAGGAGGATCTGATGGTTCACAGTATCAAAGGCAGCAGACAGGTCTAGGAAGGACAAGAGCAGAGGAGAGAGAGTTAGCTTTAGCAGTGCGGAGAGACCTCCGTGACAAGAGAAGAGCAGTCTCAGTTGAATGACCAGTCCTGAAACCTGACTGGTTTGGATCAAGAAGGGCTCATTCTGAGAGAGATAGCAAGAGAGTTGGCTAAAGACGGCACGCTCAATAGTTTGGAAAGAAAAGAAAGAAGGGATACTGGTCTGTAGTTGTTGACATCAGTGGGATCGGTGTTGGTTTTTTGAGAAGGGGAGCAACTCTCGCTCTTGAAGACGGAAGGGACATGCAGCGGTCAAGGATGAGTTGATCAGCGAGGTGAGGTAGGGGAGAGAAGGTCACCGGAGATGGTCTGGAGAAGAGAGGAGGGGATGGGGTCAAGCCGGGCAGGTTGTTGGGCGGCCTGCAGTCACCGAGGATTTCATCTGGAGAGAGGGGAGAAAGAAGTCAAAGCTGGGGTAGGGCAGTGTGAGTAGGACCAGCAGTGTCATTAGACTTAACAAACGAGGATCGAATGCGCAACCTTCTTTTCAAAGTGGTTGACGAAGTCAACAGGGAGGGAAAATGTGGCAAAAAGAGCTTCCCCTAGGGGTTAGAGGCAGATGGCTTGGAATTTAGAGTGGTAGAAAGTAGCACTTAGCGGCAGAAACAGATGAAGAAAAATGTAGAGAGGAGGGATGAAAGATGCCAGGTCGGCAGGGGAGTTTAGTTTTCTTCCATTTCAGCTCCACTGCCCGGAGCTCTGTTCGGTGAGCTCGCACGAGGTCATCAAGCCACGGAGCTGGAGGGGAGGACCGAGCCAGCCGGGAGGATAGGGGACACAGAGAGTCAAAGGATGCAGAAAGGGAGGAGAGAGGTTGAGGAGGCAGAATCAGGGAGATTGGAGGGAGAAGGATTGAGCAGAGGGAAGAGATGATAGGATGGAAGAGGAGAGAGTAGGGAGAGAGAAGCGAAGGTGCGGCGGCGCATTACCATCTGTGTAGGGGCAGAGTGAGAAAAGGTGGGAGGAGAGCGGGAGAGAAAAGGAAACAAAGTAGTGGTCAGAGACATGGAGGGGAGTTGCAGTGAGATTAGTAGAAGAGCACATCTAGTAAAGATGAGGTCAAGCGTATTGCCTTTGTGAGTAGGGGGGACGGTGAGAGGGTGAGGTCAAAAGAGGAGAGGAGTGGAAGAAGGAGGCAGAGAGAAAATGAGTCAAATGTGGACATAGGGAGGTTGAAATCCCCCAAAACTGTGAGGGGTGAGCCATCCTCAGGAAAGGAACTTATCAAGGCCAAGCTCATTGATGAACTCTCCAAGGGAACCTGGAGGGCTGATAGATGACAAGGATATTAAAGCTTAAATGGGCTAGTGACTGTGACAGCATGTGGAATTCAAATGAGGAGAGAGACAGATGGGTTAGGGGAAAAATTGAGAATGTCCACTTGGGAGAGATGAGGATTCCTGTGCCACCACCCCCTCTGACCAGATGCTCTCGGGGATCAGAACACATGGTCAGGACGAGAGAGAGCAGTAGGAGTAGCAGTGTTTCAGTGGTAATCCATGTTTCGTGGCCAAGCGCCAGGAAGTCGAGGGACTGGAGATTAGCATAGGCTGGGATGAAGTCAGCTTTGTTGGCAGCAGAACGGGCAGTTCCAGAGGCTGCCTGAGACCTGGAACTCCATGGGTGTGGGGGTGCGTGCAGGGACCACCAGGTTAGAGAGGCAGCAGCCACGCGGTGTGGGGCAGTTTGTGGAGCCTGTGCAGAGAGGAGAGAACAGGGATAGGCAGAGGCATAGGTTGACAGGGCTGTAGCAAATGGCTACAATAATGCAGAGTGAGATCGGAATGAAATGAATCTAAACATCTGGGAGGAGTAGAGAGCAGGGCCTCCTCACCCAAAAACTTCTACCTCAGAAACTATAATTGTTTCACTGAACCACCCGAACAAAACTCTACCAACTTCCACACCTCTAGAAATCAGGAATTGTTTGTGAACCACAAGCGGTTCAATGTTTAAAGGAATAGACTCAACCCAAATACAGTGGAGACACTTGTTAATG